>NC_081561.1:69234919-69317676 GCF_022355385.1 Mustela nigripes
TCCCCAATAATTCTCTCCAGTATACCTTCTGCTCCCCTCTCACTTTCTTCTTCTTCTGGAATCCCAATTATTACATTTCCTGTTTTTAAATTATAGCAGTTAAAATTATCTTTTTCATGTTCTCTTTTAGCTCATTAAAAAAATTCGGTATCTGTATATTTTGTATATATTTTTAAGTTGCTAAAGACATAAATTTTGTTACTCATGCAATTTGCCAATCATTTATTTCACCCCTCCCCAATTTTTCTTCTCTAATAATTTTACTTATGGTGTATCTCGATATACAAAATTTATAGCTTTCACTGTATAAATATGCTGTGCTTTTAATTTGTAACATTGCCATCATGTGTTGAAAGGCCTTCCTAGTCCTAAGCTTTATCACTTGCATTTTCCTATTTTATTTATATTTATATTCATGATTTGATATGACATTTCAATCTTAGCCCATCTTGAACATCTCTGGTATGAGGTTGAAGAACTTCATTTTTCTCTCTTCTTCCATTTATATATAGTCCTAAAAGAGCATTCAGATTAAACCTATTAAATCTAACTTTTGTCCCACCTTTCCACTGACATTGTAGGAAGGTCCTCAGAGAACCCTTGATTGCATGACCTTTCCAGGTCTCATACTTTGGCTTCTAATCATTGTGTGACTTTGTGAGGCCCTAGGCACTTCTACCTCTTGAAAGTAACTGTTTTCATGTTGTTCTCATATCCATCAATTCTCATTCTCATGCTTTTGATTTCTCCTTCTCCATCTCTTTCCCTGGCTCTGTTAATTCAGTACTGGTGCTCCTCTTTGTTATCAGCAATCTTCTGGTGAGCTCTTCTGTGTTAAAGGCTTCAGTGACTTCCTAATCTTTAGCTCTAAGCCTGGCCTCTCTACTTAGTTCCAGCCTAGATGTCTCACAAATCCCTTCAGGTCTGAACAATTCAATATCTTGCCATTCTTATGTAGCTTTCCTCCTGTAATACCCATCTTCCCAGAGTGGCATAATTACCTGTCCAAACACCTGAGCCAGATACTGGAGTCTTTTTCTACCACTTATCACATCAGGTCCTGTAAATTTTATTTTTGAATAATCTTCTCCACTCCCCTGTTTTGCTTTCCTAGTCAAGAAGCTAATCAACTCTTGCCCAGACTAATGTAATAGCATCTTAAGTCATCTACCCAACTCTAATGACCAGTCCCCTCCCCATACAACTCATTCTCCTACTGCCACCAGAATTCTTTTCCTGAGATCATCTGAGAGTATCAGTTGCTGCTCTGTTGCTAGCACTCTATCATTAGGACAAATTCTGAAGCTTTGCTATGGCACAGTCACAATTTAGCTTAAACTTCCTTTTCTACCACATTTCTTGACAAGTGCCATATTGTCAAGTACACTAATTCTCAACCAGGGTCAATTCTGCTCCCAAGGGCAGTGTCTGGAGACATTTTTCCTTGTTACAACTGAAGGGGAAACATTGTGGCACACGCTACTAGTATCTAGAATGTAGAGACCAGAGATACTACTAAACACCCTAAAGAATTATCTGCCCAGTAAGGAGTTCTGGGGTTGAGAGACTGGTGAACTGAACTTCTACAGTTCACCAAGGCATTATAACGTGAGTGCCAACATAATCATACTTACACTATTCCTTGTATCTATATTATCTTTCATCATTCCTACATCTGCAAATTTCCATTTACCTTTGAAAGGCCACCTTTTATACCACATTTAAAAATTCTCTAACATCACATTCTCTGGAGCTTTTCTGAATGCTTATGGTAGAGAAGCACTTCCTCCCCTAGAATTTAAAAAATGCACTATATTTATCACCAGTCATAACAGCCACTTGAAGCCATGAGTTCCTTGACCTTTTGTCAAAGTATCCCTACCACCTAGAAGATACCATGCAGTCAATAAACATTTCCTAAATCATAAAAGATATGTAACTACTACTAACTTTTCTGGAGACCAATTTAGTAATAAGTGTCAGTCATACAACCACAAATTAATTAATTCTGACAAACAACTGACAAGCTTGAAAATGGACCCTGTGCCTCACATGGGACTGCAGTGTGGCTGTCACTTTGATTTCAACCTTGTGAGATCCTGAGCAGAGGATCCAGCTAACCTATACCTGGACTCCTGACCCATAACACTTTTTTTTTGTGGTAATTTGTTACATAGCAATAGAAAAACCATTAGCACTCTTATTTATAGAAGTTGACTTAGTTTTTAAGGATGAGTTTTACTCATTCAAAATATATTTCATTTATAAATACTGACCTCTTACCACGTGTCAGGCAGTAAATTAACGGTGATAAAACATTTTATAATAAATAAATCCAAATGATTTTTAAACAAATACTGAACTCTATATATATGCTTAAAAAACTTACATCCAGAAGAAAATCTACAACTTAAATGTTATAAAAACATTTTAAAAGACCACAATAGTTAGATTTATTGATCATTCCGCCTAGTATTCTGTCCTCAAAGGTGATCCCAAATAACATTTGATGGGATAATAGGATTCTCCTCCATCTGAGATTTTAGACTCATTAGCTTCCTTTAATATCCTAACACAACTCTGGCTTTCATGAATTGATCATTGAAATCCACAGTAGACCTACTTATGGTTTTGGTTTTATCATTTATAAGAGTATTAAGATCCATCTTATGAAGAAAATACATTCTTTAATTTTTTCTAAAATAATCATTTTCATCTTTATGAAGTACCCCCTAATTCTTTCCTCATGTTTTTCCATATACCTACTTTCTATCCAATAAATATAAATGGAATAAACTCTATTTAAAAGGAAAAAAATTCAAGGGCACCTGGGTGGCTCAACTGGTTGGATGTTTGACTTTTGGTTTCAACTCAGGTCATGATCTCAGGTGCTGTGCACTTGGTACAGAGACTCCTGAAGATTCTCTTCCTGTCCCTCTCCTCCCTCTCTGCTCCTCCCCTCACTTGCTCTCTCTTAAATAAATAGCAAAACCTTCAGACTAGATAAAATGCAACCATATATGTTTGGGAAGAGGTGCGTGTAAACATAAGGTTGCAGAACAATGAAAGGTTGGTCGATGGAAAAAGATATAACAGTCATATCAAACTAAAAGAAAGCTGGTTATGCAGTATCAAACAACAGAGACTAAAACAAAAGGTATGATCCATTAAGTAGTTAAAGAGTTTTATATTTGTATGGACATAAAAAGCTTCTAAATAGTCAAAGCAAAACTTGACAGAATGTAAAAAGAAATAAAGAAATCCACCATCATAGCATCAGTTTTTAGTAAATGATGGGTCAAAAAGATAAAAGTCTTGCGACAACATGGATGGAACTAAAGCGTATCATGCTTTGCGAAATAAGTCAAGTGGAGAAAGACAACTATCATATGATCTCCCTGATATGAGGAAGTGGTGATGCAACATGGGGGCTTAAAATTAATCTAAGGTACCACATTAACAAAGAAAAAAAGTATGATCTCAATAGACACAGAAAAATCAGCATCAGTTTGTGATTTCTTTTTAACTTAAGAAACTAGAATTATAAGAGAATTTCCTAAACTAGTTAAAGAGCATTTATAAAATAAAACTTTAGAGAAGCATAGTATTTAACTTCACTTTAAAAGCAGGAAACAAAACAAGAAAGCTTATCTCTAGAGATCCTATCCAGCCAAGTAGGACAAGTAAAAAGATGTCCAGGCTGAAGGAAACAGCAAGTGCATGTGGAGGGATGAGCCAGGCAGATTCTTGGGGAGCAATTCTAATATGGCACCAAAACATTACCAGGGTGCTAAAGCATAACTGAGAACATATCTAAAAGGAAAATCAATTACGTGTTTCTTAGAATTCTTCTCAGTGAAATTACAGTGTGTAGAATGGAGAAATATTTAAACCATTTCAAACAGAGAGTAGACCCTGGGGACCTTCTTGAGAAACACAGATAGTTGCTAAACTGCCTTTTAATGAGAGTGGGACATCATAACTACAAGGATCATAGTCTTCTGGGAGAGGTGTGCAAATCTGGGGCCAATGGTGAATTATCTTGGACAAGAGGAGAGAGGCAGAGCCAATACAAATATAGCTATATCCCTTGCTTTTTCAAAGTTCATGTTACGTCACTTCACTTTCATAAAAGACCTATGATATTACTTTTTGCTAACCAAAAGTAATCTGGAGAGATTTTCACTTTTACAGAAAAAGGCAAAAAGTAAAATCGCAAGCCCTTATAGAGGCAGTGCAGTACGCATTGCAAGCAGGGAGAGCAACCCCGCTGAGTCCCTATCCTGAGAACACTCAGCATCTCAGTATCGTGCCACCATAGTTGTGAACTCTGTGAGCATCTTTGCATCTGTTAGCAAGAAGGATCCTAAGGTATCAGAAAAGCCTAAGAGAGTGGGCACCTGAGTGGCTCAGTGGGTTAAGCCTCTGCCTTTGGCTCAGGTTGTGATCCCAAGGGCCTGGGATCGAGTCCCACATCAGGCTCTCCCTGCTTCTCCTTATCTCTCTCTGTCTGTCTCTCTGCCTACTTGTGGTCTCTCTCTCTGTCAAAGAAATAAATAAAATCTTAAAAAAAAAAAAAAAGCCTAAGAGAGGTTAGTTTTGGGGTTTTGGAGTGCTCAAAAATTTTTCTGTATAAATTAATGGTAACTACTTATTCATTTTATACCATTTCAGCTTACAAAATGTTTCACAGGGTGCTCCACTTAAAAGCAGGGACAATCTGCAACAGTCTTAATTCTATCATTTTCAAATGTGATGATTGGTGCCTCCCTGGATAAATGTTTAAAGATAATTAAAGAAGGCTGAATGCAAATGATTAGCATGCCCTGGAGCACTCATGTTTTGGCGTGGTTTTCCTGAGCAGAAGCAGAGTAATGAGAAAGTAGGACTTAAAGACTTTGGTAGAGGTGATGCTAGTGAGGTAGGAGCAGTCGACAAGATACGTCCAGGCACGGTCTTGTTTTAGGAAGAGCACTCTACAAGACAAGACTGTTCACATGAAGGATGAACTGGAATGAAGGACAAGAAGACAACAGGGAGGCTATTCTAGGGCATAGGTGAACCCAGGCAGTAAAGAGAAAGGAATAAAACAAACAATATTATAGTTTTTAAACTGTCTTTACATTTGTTTTATTCACAACTTCTTGATTTATAATATTCTTATTATACTCTATTCTTAGTCTTTCCTAAGCTAAACAATACTATTTTCTTATAGCATTTAAAAATTATGTTAATGTCACTCTGCAGAACTTATAAAAGTTATAAATTTATAAAGTCTCTCCTTTTAAAACAGAGATACAGTATAGAGGATAGTAAGTCACTGTTTTACAAAAGGTAGATAAACCTCTTCTGTTTTCTTTCTTACAAAGTGATGTCATTCTTGTTTTGCTTTTTCCTCACAAAGGCACCTTGGTCTGGTGTTTTGAGTAGTAAATTTTTATCTGGTGAGATATAACCAATGTATTATGAAAAACTCAGCATCAGTGAAAGCATGTGATTATTTTTATTCTAGATATTTTACCATCAGTGAGGCTCACCGACATACACAATGTTACCAAATAAGATATTACTGATAAGATATAATACAGGTGATAAGCCTAAAGAATTCTTGCCTCGTGATTGGCTGTATTTAGCTTCTCTTCTAATGCTTCCTTCAGGTTTTCCAGCTCTTGTTGAAGTTGACTTTTATCCTCTTCCAGGTTTAGTTTCTCCTTTTTGTATTGTTCCTCCAATTCCTTAGGAAAAGATGATAACAAATATTATATACTTCAAAAGACTCCAAGAAAAAGGCCATTCTGTTTTATATTTTGATACTTTAAAAAAAATTTTTTTATTTATAAATATATAATGTGTTATTAGCCCCAGGGGTGCAGGTCTGTGAATCGCCAGGTTTACACACTTCACAGCACTCACCATAGCACATACCGTCCCCAATGTCCATAACCCCACCACCCAATCCCTACTCCCCTTCCCCCTGCCTCCCTCAGTTTGTTTTGTGAGATTAAGAGTCTCTTATGGTTTGTCTCCCTCCCAATCCCATCTTGTTTCATTTATTCTTTTCCTACCCCCAAACCCTCCATGTTGCATCGCTACGTCCTCATATCAGGGAGATCATATGAGAGTTGTCTTTCTCCGACTGACTTATTTCACTAAGCATAATACCCTCTAGTTCCATCCACATCACTGTAAATGGCAAGATTTCATTTCTTTTGATGGCTGCATAGTATTCCATTGTATTATATTTTGATACTTTGCTTTTCGAATCAGCCTTATCTTTAAACAATAATACTGGAGTTATTATTCTAATTAATCCTACGGGCTTAGAGTCTATCATTCTGAATCACTTATGATGTGGTTAAATAATTATTTTAAATGGTAAGAATATTTGACTTCTCTAGATCAAACTGAGCCAGCAACAGAAATATATGATGTAAGTGATAATTGGGAAGATAAAAAAATTCTATCTCTTGAATACAGAATTCTTTTATATTTACATAAAAAACCAAAAATCCAGGAACAGTTCTGGAACACTGGAACATAGTCAAGAACAGTGTACATTACCAAGTACAGTGGGAAGTTGGAGAAAACTGGTGGTGGGTATTATGGAGGGCATGTATTGCATGGAGCACTGGGTGTGGTGCATAAACAATGAATTCTGTTACACTGAAAAGAAATTAAATTTAAAAAAAAAGAATTACCAAGTACAAAATTAAGGTATCAAAAGAAGCAAGACCTGTAAAATAGATACTTACTGAAGAGAGCCTACTATTTGGCATGCTACGTAATACTTGGGATACATAGGCAGTAAAACATGAGGTCTGTCCTTAATCAGCTAAAGATAATAAGCAACTAAAGAATATGTGATGAAAGTTAAATGAGCATAAGGACTCAAGGGTATATGGATGGAGAACTGGTAAGTTCTAGCTTGGTGAGGAAATCTGCACATAGAACACAATCCCTAAGTCAAGTCTGAAGGAGTGCATCAGTAAGAAAAGGTGGTGAAGCAAGAGGGAAATCGAAGAGAGAAGAAACCCGTGCAAAAACCATGGCAGTACAAAGACCTGGTACGTTACACATGGCTCAATGTTTCTATAGCATAAGGTAAGAAGAGGAGTTAACAGCGCTCTATGGTGCTCCAAGGCAAAGTACAGGTTTGAGGATTTGCTGGGATGACTCACAGGATTCGGCATCTAGTTGTACTCACAGCTACAGTTCATCATACACAGCAAAAGGACCCTAAGCACGATCAGCAAAGGGAAAAGGCAACAGGGCGAAGTCTGCAGGAAACCAGGCATAAGGTTTTTTTTTTCTTCGAGGCATAAGTTTTTAAGAGTTCTGTCACTCAGGACTCTCCAGAAAGTTGTGACAATAATGTGAAATGCTGTCTATCAGGAAAACTCATGAGTGACCCAGTGCCCACGTTTCTCACTGGGGGCTAATGACATGGGTACCCTCTGACTAGCATGTGCCAAATTTCCAGACTTCAAGAAGGAAAGCAGATGTTCAGCACAAACCATATTGTTTGCATAAACGCTTTAGGCACATGAGCCATCCTTACCAGGGAATGGTGGAAACCCTCCTGAAATTCAAGTTCCCAGACACTAGCAAGGGCCAACATTGCCCCCTGCCTTTCTAAGAACAGCAGCTTCAGGCCTGCTATGTTAACTCTTTTCTGCATGGATTCTCTACATACTCAGTTTCAAATAGGGTGGATAAACTAGAATTATGAAAGAAAATATAATCCCTTTTGATACTAATAAGGAATGGAGAATTCACCTTTCAGTAAATGTTCTTTAAAAGATAACTTGACATTGGAGAAAGACTATTCTAAAAGGAGGGTGGTTTGAGCTTATGCTCAGAAATGAGCTAGCTAAGCAAGAGAGGAATGAAGCGGCAAGTGATAGGTTATTTTGAGAAAAGAGAACGGTACAGATAAAGCTATCATGAGTTTTGAGTATGTTCGCACACAGGAAATTCATGTCATCTGTTTTATAGCAACCACATTTTAAAGAAAGATTACAAGAAATGTAAATAGCATAAAGCAGATTTTTAGGAGGCTCAGAAATTGAAATTCAACAGGCAGGGGGATAATTAGGAGAAGTAAGGAGGCAAAAGTGATATTGATGAAAGATGCCTTGATTCTAGTACTTAGAATGTAATACAGAGGAATAAAGAGAGACAAAAAGCAGAACACCTGCAAGTTAAATACTACGAAAAGAGAGGATAAGGCTAAGATGAATAAGGGACGTAGAAATGAAAAAATAGTAACAAAAAATAGCTATGGAACAGCTAACTGAAGCAGCAGTTACCACTAAATCCTTCCCTCTAAATCTCTGAGCACTTGGCACATATGTATAGTCAGTGAGCACACACATCCACCACGTAATTAAAGCTGTACAAATTTGTTCCGGAATAGCAACCTGGCATAGAGAAAACAGCAACCACAATTTTGAGAAATAACATGTCATTAAGTTTTGTCTCCAGCTACATAAACATAAAATAGTAAGTTTAGATAGAAATAACACTCTAACAGGAAGTTTTATCTGAATTTTTAATTAAGTTCAGGTGTTGAATATTCTTTCCAAATAGCTGAATCATAAAAGGAAGAGACATAGAGGCAAAGATCTCAATTCATATCCAACCTCTTCTATTTACTAGGTTAGTGGTACTGAATACATCATTTAGGTTTACTAAACCTATTTCACCACCCACATACTAAAATGACATTAATCTCCAAGTCTTAAGTAATAAGAAATATACAATAAAGCTTGGGAAACTGTAAAATGCTATTACATAAAATATATAGCAACCATCATGAATACATGCCTATGTGTGGTGGTTAAATGTCTTAGGATTTGATATCTGAGACCTGAGTTCAAGACCTGACTGAATCTTATAGTTGCATGTGTTTGCACAAGTGTTTAACCTCTCTGTCCTCCACCTCCTCTCCAGGAAGAAAGGTAGAGCAATTAAGCCTATGAAAGTGTTGTGAGGATTAAATAAAACAGATGGAAAACATGACTGCAGCGCCTGGCACACAGAAAGAAGGACTAATAACTAACATTTATTTGTCATTATATGCTAGGACTTGTCTGAATTCTCAACATTTTATCTCACTTAACCCTCATAAGAACATTACAAGATGGATTTTATCTTCCTTTGTCCACTGAGGAGCCTGAAGCGTGGCTTTTGAGACCTAAGATTAGGCAACTATAAGCCAAGAGCTCAGTGTAAGGCCCACATCTGTCAGACACCTCGCTTTTATTACTATGCAACAGGAAGCAGACATCTACAGGAGACTAAGTGCTCCAAGCAGCTGAGGCTTCCTGAGGAGCACACATCGAAGATGCTATCTCACGAGGAGACAGCTCAAGATCAAGCATGTGTTTCTGCTACAGCTTATACAAAGTAGGAATGCTTCATATCAATTTAATCAACTACATTCCATGTCAACAATTTTTAAGTTACTCTTTGAATCATGATTTACACAGTGATTATGAGAGAGCAGCCATCAGAATGAAGCAACTCATTTACTCCACAGTATGGGTCACACTGGATCAGTACAGAAACCCCTCCAGTTTACCAATGCAAGGCTACGTTGAATTTGTACTCACCACTTGCAGTTTCTTCTTATCCCTAATTGCATTACTGTGGACAGCCTCAATTGCCATGTGGTGCTTCCAAGCTAATTCTTCCAAAGTCTTAGAATGAGCCTCATTTAATTGAGCTACCTCCCCTTCGAGTCTATTTTGCAGGTTTTTGAGCTCCATCTCATAATATTCTTGCTGAGTTTTCTTTGCTTCATTTACTTTCTAAAATTAAAGCAAATAAAGATCAATAATTGTACCTTTTTTTTTTTCATTAATGCTATTAGTATTCTGGATACTCAATAAATACATAAACTTGAAAAAACTGAGCACTATGGGATTTAGACTTTGGACATGAGATTACATCATCAGTATTCTCAGAAAATGACAGGGTAGCACAGGCAAAATGAATAATTTTAACACAAGTGATAAAATAGACTATTACTAGGTTAGAACTAAGTACAAGTTAGTACATCTGTGAGCTTAAGAGAAAGGCTTCTCGTATGTCAAAGCTGCACACAAAATGGCTTACCAATTTACCCATTCAGATTATATTATTCAATCCAATCTTTATTGAGTGACAGTTACATGCCTTTTAAGCAGTCACAGTCTAATGATGGGAAAAAAGCAACAGACAGTGCCAATATAATTTTATAAATTCTATGAAAGGAGTATATATCATGTGTTGTAAGAATATACAGTAAAGGAGCCTAACCTGGAACAGATGAGAAAGGATGTACATCAGCATGTGCATGTGTGTGTGTGTGTGTGTGTGTGTGTGAGAGAGAGAGAGGGAGAGAGAGAGAAAGAGAGAGAACCTGGAAGGGGTGGGAAAGGATGTGTGTGTGTGAGAGAGACAGTGACACACACACATGCACACATACATCAAGGAAAGCTTTCCAGAAGAGAACACATCTGAGCTGTTGATGACACATTCTCTCATTTAATTCTCACAAGCCCATCAGGAAATGAAAGATGAGAAAGTTTCAAATCTAGATCTGATGTCAAAAGCCTAAATTCACAACATTTCCAGCATTCTGAAAGATGATAGTCTGCCAGGTGGTCAAGTTCAAGTAAGATAGGAAGACCATGGAGCTGAGCAGTGTGGACAGAACAGAAGATACGTGGCTGACAGTGGTGAGGGATAAGGCTCAGCAGGAAGCAGGAGTCAAATGATGTGAAAGGGTCTTTTATACTAAGGAGTCTGCACTTCATCATGGTAGGAATGAGAATCATTGCAATTACATAACTGACATATTTTTGACAACAATCACGTTGGCAGTAGGCTAGGAAATTGTAACTGAAATCCAGGCCACAATGACCTAAACCTAAACCTAGAATCTGTAAAAGGCAGATGATGGAATAGTACATTAAAGGAGTAGAAAAACAACAGGACTTGGTAACAGATAAGAGGTTAAGGAAACAGTAATCAATAATGACTGACTTACCAAACTAGATGGACTGTCGTGCTACTGGTTGAAAAAAAGGAGTTAAAAAAAATACAGTACTTTTGAGGGAAGAAAGTTCTAGATATGCTGATTTGAAATGTTTGTGAGAAACCAACATATCTTGTGGGAGTCAGAGACATAGCACTAACTAACTAACTCTTTCATGTCTTAAGTTTAGGGAAAAGATCGGGCCTATACCATCAGATTTGGGAGCGATCCCTGAACAAATTTTATGCTACTAGAATGGATGAGCCTATAGAATGAGGTGAAAATGCTGGGGAGCATCAATGATTAGGGAACAGGTGGAGAAGGGAAGCTGCAAAACAAGACTGCAAGGCCAGGAGACAGGAGGAAAACATGTGAGAGTGTGAAACACCAAAACAGGGATGCTGTAAATCAGAGAGGAGTAAGTACCACAGTAGGGCAAGATTCACCAAGTCCAGCAACCAGGATGTCACCGAGGCTGGGACAAACACAGATTCTGTGGAGTGGTGGTAAGAGAAACCACATGACACTTGGGTAAGGAGTGAATGGGAGATGAACAAGGGTCAAAGTTTTGAATATGCTTGGTTGTTGAGGGAAAGAAAAAGAAGTATCCAAAACTCCCACTCGATATTGTAAATATCTGAAAAACTCCAATAAATATTTAGCAATTACTCTACAAATGATATGTCTTATTTGTTTAATCTAGAAGTTCAATATGTTGGTATATGAATTTTCAGAGCTTGATGCTTTTTGTTCTTTTGTTTTACAGAAATTTCCTAGGTGGATATGCAATAATATTTTTCATTAGTACAAAAACATATATGATTACGCACAAATGTACATGCCACTGGAATAAGAATTTATTCGGTTTCTGGCTGAAATAGGTTGACATGTCTTGAGTTTTTACATTATAAACTATTAATATTCTGAACATATACACAATATGGGATAGTTCAGCTGTATACCATTTTTCTCAAAAACGAAAATTTACTAGAATTAAGAGATGGACTGTTATTGTCAATTTGGCATAAATACTTTAAATCAGATTTGAAAAAGATGAAAACTGAACTTTTTTTTTTCTTTTCCTTTCTTTGGTGGGGGGCGGGGGTAGATGGATTCCACTGCTTTTTACCTTCTCCAGTTCCAAAATCTGCTGCTTCTGCTCTTCATCCAGACTCTGAGTTTTGCTTTGCAAAAAAGCTCTTTCTTCTTCAAGCTGAGATAATCTCTCATTGGCCCTTGATTTTTCTGATTCTAGATCTTTAATTGTAACCTCCTGGGTCATTTGAGTTGCTTGAAGCATTCCAATATGACCTATGCCCCAAAAAGAAAACCTTCACTTTAAAATCTATTACATTGTGGTACAAAACAGTTTATATTTAATGACACAATTGTGATTACTACCTGAGGGAAATAAATAGTCTGCATATACAAATTGTACTTTGATTTCTTCACTGTATAAGATAGAAATACTTGCCATGGGAATACTTATCCAAGTAGACTATTTAAACTAGAAAGAAGTTCAGTTTCACATTACTGATGTCCCTGCCCCACCTGCCATACTCAAGAATCTTTTTTTAAGATTTCCAACTAAAAAATTTAAGTGGAAGCAACTCCTCAGGGGTGTATATAAAATCCTTAGGAGTAAAAGAAGGAGAGAATGCACTGATTAATACTATGGCGCTAAAATGAGTAATCTGTTCTTTTCTAATCTCTTTTTTCAAATTCTCATAAAAGATAAATCTGTATGTAGACAGTAAATATGGCAGGGAGCTATTTTGTTGAAATTGAATTTATTTTAAACAAGAGAAGTGATAAAGAACTAAGCTGGATTAAGAGACAGATAAGGACAGTGAGATTATCAAAGAAAGAATAAATGGCAACCAAAAAAAAAAAAGCAGAGTGGACGAGAGAAAGATGAAAAATGAGAATGAGAAAAAGGGTCTCAGAAAGCTTGTGTTAGGGCAGTGATCCTTAGTGTGCTCTGGACCAGGAGACCTGGAGCCCTTGCTGGCAGTGAAGAACATCCCCGACCTACTGTCTCAGAAGCTCTGAAGCTGGAGCCCAGCACCTGTGGTTGCACAAGCACTTTGGGGTAATTTTGTACACATTAAAGTTGAAAAACTCCTACTTAGGGGAAAGGTTGTATGGGATTCACTGATGAGCCAATCAAATGGCATCCTCAGAGAACTAGTTCAAATGGCTTTACCTGGCACCATAAATACTTGGGCATATGACATGGGTCAGCACTTCCTGTAGTAAGGGCTAAGAAAGGAGCACATTAGCCATAGTAGAATGGACAACTCAGGTTTTATATGTAAAGTGATCCCTATTAATAAACTAAATGAAATGAGATACTGTGATTCACATATAGGGTAATTTAAATACATATGGATTTTTTTAAACGTATGTTTTTAAAGAATAAAAGCCCTTAGAAAGAATGCTTCATTGTTTTTAGTGAGTGATTTATTGCTGCTAACTCTTAATTTTTTATAAATATATATTCCTAATAAGTTATTATTTGCTTATCTTACTTATGATTACGAAGAAGTTAGAGACCTTCAACATGTTTAGAGTCTAATTTTAAAGTATGAGTAGGAAAGGCAAATTTTTTCTTGAATTAACGTTTCAGTGTTGGTTTTAGCTGAGGAATAGACCAAGAACTGTGGTCACACATACTAGCTTTGAGGACAAGGTCTGAAGCTTGTTGTTGTAAACGTTCTCTGGCCGCTGCTAGCTCACTTTCCACTTCCTTGTGTTTGCTCAACAAGGCCATCTCTCCCTCCTTGGCATCATCAAGCTGTTTTTGAAGAACCTAAGAATGATCAAATAGCCATTATTAATATGCAAGAATGATGCTGACCTAATTAGCTAAGCTAATGATAATAATTCACTTAAATTACAAGCATCAACTTTCTCTTATTCAAAAGTCACAGTTAATAATACCTACTTTTAAATCTGTTTTGATAACACTTTTAACTTATCTTCATAAATCATATGACGCAATCATGAAAGACTATTCTACCGCTTCTAATCCACTCAAATACTGTATAGAAACAGCTATGAAATTTTCTATGCCAATAAAACAAAATTTGTAGGGACTTCTTGGCCTTCTTTTCAAATGTGACATATGCCTATTTAATTCAGGTTTATAAAGCAATCAATTTTTGTTCATTGTCTGGGTAGACCATTATTAATGAAGGTAAGGAAGAAAACACAACTAAACCCAAAGCCCAATATTTTAACTCTCCCAAGTCACTTGTGAAAAATATTAACATGATATTTCAATAAAATCCTGTCATAATCAGTAAGATTTTTAACTATTCTTTATATCTGAAGTTCTAGTTGGAAATAATAACTACAGAGTAGTACAAATTATCCCTTTATTGGTTTTCTCACAAAGCAAAAGTTGGAGAAAGCAAAATGGAAAAAAGTTAAAGTAGTCTAATTGGAAAGATAAAGACAAAACTGAGGGGTAAAAATCTGTATGTTAATGTGGCATTCTTTACTTACCTGAACACTGTTCTCTGCTGTAACAAGTGCTATCTGAAGCTTTTGGCATTTGTCACGAAGACTTCCAGCTTCATCCTGTACCATCTGTAACTCCGTCTTTAACTTTCCTATGGTTTTTCGTAAAATTGCTTCTTGTCCCTGAAATTCTTTTCTAAGATCAGCTTCCTTTTCTTTGCTAGCCTGTAGGCTTTCTGCAGTAAAAAGCTGTGACCTTTTCAAAGTATCAAGCTCATGCTCATAAAAAGACTGAGCTTTATTCAACTTGCCTTCATAATCCTCAATGAGCTTTTTCCGTTCAAGTCTTAGCTCTTCCAAGGTTTGGTTTAAGGTCTCCACCTCCATTCTGTGCAGCTCCTCTGCCTTCTCCTGCCCTTTACTGACCGAGGCACTGTGATCCTGCTGTGACTTCAACAGCTCTTGGATCTCCCGTCTGTGAGCAGTTCGCAAATCTTCCAAGGCCAAGCGTTTGTCTTTCTCAAACTGTACCTGGAGTTGTCCAAAACTCCGTAATCTTTCCTCAAATTTCCTTCTAATCTCTTCAACCTCTCTAGACATGGTTACTATGCGTTGGACATGCTGGGCTTCTGCACAAAGTTGCATGTCCTCAACTCTGTGCTTATAAGCTTCAAATTCTGTCAAAGCCTGCTGCTTCATTTTTATGTGATCTTCTAATGATGCTTCTAAAACCTGAATCTTTCGCTTAAGGTCTAACTCCTCCGTTACTTTGCTTTTATACTGCAGTATTTTTTCTCTTGTTTCTGCAAGAATCTGCTGGATTTCTTCTTCATGAGCATCTTTGAGGGCTTGGATTGCAGATTCATGCTCATCATTTTTAGTGTTTAAAGCATATATTACCTGCATGATTTTGAAAAAGGGAGAAGCAATTCAGCAAACCACATTCTTTTCTTATTGGAAGTTAATTCTTTCATTTGGACTGATATTTTTCAACACACATAATATTGGCTATGGTAAATACTAAATACCGAAGCTTCATGTATTGTTTTGGATTCATAGATTGATTTACTTGGCTACTTTTACCTTACCCCAACCTTAAAAGTTGCACCTGAAGACTCTGCTACAAATAAAACAGCAAAGAGAATAGCAAGGAGTTTTCCATATGGCCCTCTCTAGCTTGGGAGTGAGTGTCAGGAGAAAAACCTCAGAGTAAGTGTATGCCCTACATGAGTGTCCCAGAGGAAGAGAGGCTTTGCATCTAGGTCCTAACTCTTCCTAAAGGCCTCTTTTATCTGTTTAATGTCTGGTAGGTTCTAAATTTAGAGAGGTTCTTTTCTAATTCTCCTATGGTCTGTTTTTGAGGCTAATCCTCTTCAAGCTCATAGTAGTCTCCTTATAAAATCCATTCACATTTTTCTGCTCAACATCAAACACTGTAGTTTTACTCACTCCCTAATTCTTCCTCTGTTTCCAGGCAAGCCAGGTCCCTAGAGCCAGAGTGTATTGAGTACAGGTCTTTATTTTTATTTTAGTCCCTAGATTTTAATGATTCCATTAAGATTTTCCCAACCTTAATTCCAAATGACAACACAGTCCCTTTATAGTAATGCTCCCATTCTTGCATGTTCTTTGATCCTCTCCATCATACCATTGTGGTCAAATAGTATAATATTCATGACTATTACTTAACGCTGAGATGCACCCACTTTCTTCTGAAGTAAAAAGAAATGAAACTACACAATCCGACCAACCAGAAGCTAAAATCAGTGTCCTAGAGCTTTGCTCATTTTAATGTGATCTTATTCTGGCTTTAAAAATGAATCCTAGCACCAAGAGCCAGAAACTGTAATGAAGATGCAAAAGCACTGCCATTTTTGTAGAGAACTTGTTTACATAGCCTGAGGCTATGGAGACAGACTCCCTGGCTCTTCAGATACCCTAATAAGCCTAGAACATACTGCTAAATCTAGGTGGTCACCTGCCTGGCCTATAGCTATATTTATGCAAGGAGAAGAGTCATTGGAGACTTACCCCACTACAAGGGCTTCACTCTCTCCACATAGGGCCCTGTCTTCCAGAATCAATTTCTTACCCATATATTCACTTGGTCTGCGCTATTTTGTGAGATGTAATCATAACAGAGGCAAAAAGATTGAAAGATGGCAAAATCCCATTATTCTTGCCAGCTACTTCTCCTGCTAGCTAACCTCCAAAAGGAAAATATATGCAACAGAAGGGAAATAAATGCTAATTTACAACTTCTCTCTCTCTCTCTCTCTTTAAATACCTCTAATTCCAAATCCTAGGTTATATCCCTAATGAGCTAACAAAGATCCCCATGGAAGACTCTTTCATTTATACATTTAAGCTTAAAGGTAGCTTAAAATCCAGGAAAGTTGGTGGTCTCCTATAACCCTCCCTCAGGGTCATACCCACCTGGCATGTGGATGCCCAGAAAAGGCTAAAGGAGGCACTAAGGAAAAACACACCACCCAGATGGAGAGAAGTCCATTTGCCAGAGTGGTGTAGAGAGAGCACAGCTCTAAGACCTTCCCAGGGCAGTCTGTGTGCTTCCCTTATCTACCACATGAAGCAGGTGGAAGGATGAGAGATAATGAGAAGGAATCCCTAGACAATGAAACCTGGAACACTACATCAAAAACTAATGATGTACTGTATGGTGACTAACATAACTTAATATAAAAAAAAAAAAAGTCACACTTTTCATCATTTTAACCCAGGAAATGATCTTGAAAAGAACCAATCTGTGGTGGGATTCCATATAACTAGGGATGAAACAGTATGGGAAATGGGAGCTTCCCTTTGTCAATAATTTATTTAAATACTCTTCTTTAGGGGGGCACCTGGTGGCTCAGTCAGTTAAGTGTCTGCCTTTGGCTCAGGTCATGATCCCAGGGTTCTGGGATCAAGCCCCACATCAGTCTCCTTGCTCACCAGGGAGCCTACTTCACCCTCTCCCTCAGACTGCCACTCCCCCTGCTTGTGTGCTCTGTCAAATGAATAAAAAAAACTCTTCTAAAAAAATAATAATACTCCTCTCTTTTTACCTTTTTAAAAATTTTTTAATTTATTTAAAGAAAGGGAGAGAGAGAGAAAGAGTGTGTGTGTGATAGCATGATCATGGAGGGAGGAAGAGGGAGTAGCAAGTTCCCCACTCACCAGGGAGCCCAATGCAGGGCTCGATCCCAGGACCCTGTGATCATGACCTGAGCTGAAGGCAGAGGCTTAACGGACCGACCACCCAGGTGCCCCTAAATATTCTTCTCTTTTTTCTAATACTTAATTTCCCTGCGGTCTTTGAAGGGTCAGCTCAAGTTCTATGTCCTTTAATAAGTTCCAAGACCACCCAAATCCATGGGAGTCTATCTTTTCTTTAAATCCAGTACCTTCGTTTCCTTACCACCACTCATTCCTGAGACTCAGTAAATGTTCAATTGATGACATTTGGGGGTCTTGACAACAATGTTGGAAAGCTATGTATGGATGTTAGAAAGCCTACAAAAGTAGCTGACAATATAAAAGCACAGTAGCATGCAAAATGAAAGCATTAAGTTAAAAAGAATAGAATTTAAGTAATAAAGCAGCTGACATATAATAGGGAAATATTATGGTGAAGAGCTGTATTTCACTTGATATTCTAATCCAAGGGTCAGCAAAGTGGGACCTGTAGGCCCAATATGGCTGTTGCCTGTCTTTGTAAATTCTTTTATTGGAGCACAGCTATGCCCCTTTGCATATGGAGAGCCTACAGCTGCTTTCCCACTACAACAGCAAAGTCGAGAAATTGTGAAAGAGACCTTATTACTGACTTCTGTTCTGATATACACAGGCCAAGCCATCTTACCAGCCCAAACTGGCAGCCAAAAATAAAAAGTAACTGAATTTGCAGTGGCTTTGTTTAGTATCAAAGAGTCCATGGTTCTAACTGCAACAACTCATATGTTAAGAAAACCAATTATTTGATTCTGAAACTATATTATATAAAAGAAATATAATATTCTACTGGTCATACATCCTATTGGCTATATAACAGTATCCTGCAGGACAACAATGTTAAAATAAAGTTTCTAAAAACTTAAAAAGGAACAATAACAGGATGCCAAGCATAATAACAAATTAATAGTGCTTTTATTTATCAAAAGGATTTTATTTATTTGAGAGAGAGAGGGACAGAGAGAACATAAGATGGGGAGAAGGAGAAGCAGACTCCCTGCTGAGCTGGAAGCCCAAAACAGGACTCGATCCCTGGGATCATGACCTGAGTCAAAGGCAGACACTTAACTGACTGAGCCACCCATGTGCCTCAATAGTGCTTTTAAATGACCATTTAAAATATACCACTATTTAATGATATTTTTAAATAAGGATGCTAATATGAATTTTCGAATGACATTAACAAGATATATCCTCTAACTGCTCACTTTTCTATGTAATTACAAAGGTAACCATCTTAAAGTATCTTTCTCTGATTAATTACCATTACTCAGACCAAAAAAATAGATTCTTTGAACACACAGAAAATATGACTTGAAGTAACAGAACTGATCCAAATGGAATTTTTTTTTTTTTAAGATTTTATTTATTTACTTGACAGAGATCAGAAGCAGGCAGAGAGGCAGGCAGAGAGACAGGAGGAAGCAAGCTTCCCCCTGAGCAGAGAGCCCCATGTGGGGCTAGATCCCAGGACCCTGGGATCATGACTTGAGCCGAAGGCAGAGGCTTTTAACCCACTGAGCCACCCAGGTGCCCCCAAACCGAATTTTTGACCCTAGGTAAGATAACTTTATTTCTCCAAGCTTCAAGTTTCTCAATATTGAATAGAGATCATATTTATTCTATTCTAGTGACATTGTTATAAGATCAATCTATCACTGACATTTAAAAAAATGATGTTATACAATGGTTTTTCAAAAAATATAAAGCACTATAAGATGGTAAGCCTTTTTTATTAGTTATATCACTTATGGACAGAATGAGACTAATCTTAAAAGAAACTTTGGTAAGTGATAATAATCACCCATAAAATTGGCTATTATTTTCCACACAGGAATAGGAAACTCTCTAATGTCTCTTCTCATAAAAGATAGTAAGAGCCACTTGCAGTTGTTCTGGAACTATGAACATTCAGAAAATAGGACAATACAATCATTTCAGTAATTTCATGTAATTTCACACTTCCATTTTACGCCAATAATGCACAATTTAATTATATATTCCATGATGAAGAAGAAATAGTTGGAATTTTTACTTTTTCTGTGAAGATTTTCAGATAATCTTACCCATGGATAATTGAAAACAATTCTATGTCCTAGTTTTTAAAATGTTACTTAGGGAACAACAAATAGTTTCTGAAATAGTTCTCACTGTTGGCTGCTATGGACCAAACTGTGTCCATCTCCCTCCCCAAACAAAATTCATCTACCGAAGACCTAACGTCCAATCTGACAGTATTTGGAGACAGCACCTTTGGGATATAATTAAGTTTAGACAAGATCATGAGGGAGGTGTCCTCGTGATGGGATCAGTGCCTTTATAAGGGACACGAGAGAGTTTGCTTCCTTTCTCTTTCAGACATGTGAAGATACAGTGAGAAGGTCTATGGTTCTATATCATGGCAGACTGAATTAATATATTGGCAATATATAAATATGTTCTCACTAAAATTTAACTCATTAGTAATAACATTTTTATTGATGAGTATATGTATATTAGCTTGAAATATGTTAAGCTATTATACCATTATATTTTAATACCATTAAAATAACAGAGTCATTGAATAAATGATGGTAAATTCAAACAATGTAATATCATAAAGTCATTAAAATGCATATCTCATTTAGGAGAATACTTCGTAATATAAGCAAAAGCCTGTAAGAGACCACAAATATGCAATGCTGTATCAATGAGATCCAATCTTATAGAGGGAAAAATGTGAGTGTGTATGTGTGTGCAGATACATATTAAAGGTATATAAAGAAATAAGCCAGATTTTAACTGGGGTATTCAGTATTTATGAACCTTCAATAAAGAATGCATGTTACTATTACAGTTAGAAAACCTTAAACACTTTTAGAAGATTAACATTAATTATGCTAAAATAACAATCAATATTCAAAATGCTCTCATTTTTAAAAAACCCGACAATCAAAATAGAGAAAATTAAAGGAACGCTCATTAATTACCAACAGATATCCTGAAATTTTCCTTAAAAATCACCCACTGAGGGTACTTGGGTGGTTCAGTGAGTCTTAAGTCTCTGCTTTCAGCTCAGGTCATGGTCTCAGTGTCCTGGGCTCCAGTCCTGCATCAGGCTCCCTGCTCAGCAGGGAGCCTGCTTCCCCCTCCCTCTCAGCCTGCCTCTCTGCCCACTTGTGTTATTTCTGTCAAATAAATAAATCAAACCTTTAAAATTTTTTTTTAAAAAGCACAGCCCTTTAAAAAAACCACTGAAATAAAACATTTACAAATGTCATTCTTAAAATCTTCAAAGAATATTGAATGTTAATCATTTAACTTTTGAAAAAGAACATATATTTTGAGAAAATTTTTCAAAAATCCAATTACCTAGTTAAAATTTGATAACTTACTGGCAAATCTTTAATGGTCATTTCTTACTTCATTTATTCTTTCCTACAGCAAAAATATATTGCACACCGGTTATGTGCCAAGACCTATCCCTGGCACAGTAAACATGACTGCGAACTGGATGCATATACGAGGTATTTGTTCTCATGCTTGGTGGAAACCGACCTTAAAGAAATATTTACTTCATTAGTCAAAGTAAAATTTCAATGAGTTATACATAGGAGAAGAAATACAAAATGAGTCTTTGTAAGGGGTAATGTGTTTCCCATTATTAACTGAATGAAATGAATGAAATGTGTTTCCCATTATTAACTGAATGAAATGCTTACTTTATCTTAACCAGGATCTCTTCATTTAGTCAAAATGATAAAGGGAAACCTACAGAGATAGAATACTGGACCAAAGGCTGAGTAAGAGCAGAAGGCACAGAGATGGAAAAGCCTATGACTCTGTGAAGGGAAAAATGGGTTCCAGAGCTGGAAATGTAGACATGCTCATGCCGCAGAGGTACGTGTAGCAGTTGGGCTGAATGAAATCTAGAGGGGAGAAACTACTGAGAAAGAGTGAAAAAGACTGAGGACCAGGCCTTGGACAGGGTTTGGGGGCAGCAGGGAGGATGAGGACCCACAGACAGAGGGAATGTGCTGGACAGATGAAGACCCTTAGATGGAGGACCAAGGTCTAAGATGTGAGGAATGGACAGTAGCTCTTGTCCAAGGCTGCATAAAAATCAAGAAAAATGAAGACTCAAACTCTCTGCATTCAGAACCTAAATCTCAGAAGTAGGTCTTTGAGAGCACATTTGGTAGAATGGTGCCAGAAAAGCTGGAAGACAAGTGGCAAAGTGGGTGAGTGGATGGTAAGTGAATGGAGTAAATCCATTGATAGAGAAAAACTCCAAGAAACTGTGGGTAAGAGAAACACCTAGGGACACTAGAATGATAGCCTAAGAAGCAGCAAAATCCAGGTAGAGTGCTTTTTTTAAAAAGAGGGTTTGAAAATGTGAACCAGGAAGGGCCAACTAGGGAACCGAAGTCATGGAGAAAGTCTGAAATCAGGCTTCCCTGGCACAGGTGGAAAGACTGATGTTGGCTCTGAGTAGGAAAATGTCCTCCCAAGAGAGCAAGGCTGAAGACTGAGGTTTTAGGTAGAGAGAGAAGATGGACAACTGCTTTCTGATGGCTTCACACTCCTCCATAACAGGGAGATGAATTCATCTTCCTGGTGTGCAGGAGCCATCAGCACCTTCTCTCCATTGGCCATAAAGGCCGCCACTAATGTTAGTTAGTGAGGCCAGTCTCCGCCTTCCCAGCATGCCTCACTAAAGACAGACTCAGACACACAGCAACCGTTAGCAGATCCTTCTCATCAATTCTCTTCTAAATGTTTTCCTGCCCGTCTCAATCTCTATTTTTTACTTATGTGAAAATTCTGGAAACTTGTTCACTTTTCCTTTCTTATCAGTGTCAGAGACAGAAAACACACGAACAGGAGAGGGAGGAAGGAAGGATTTACCCTCAAGCACATAAGCACTGTATGAGGCACAAAGGAACTTAATAAGTAATAAAGGAGCAATCTCAGATTAATTTTAAAAAGATCCTATACATCTTAAACAAGTGAAGAAGATGGTTTTTTAAAATATTTTATTTATTTGACAGAGAGAGATCACAAGTAGGCAGAGAGGCAGGCAGAGAGAGGAAGGGAAGCAGGCTCCATGATGAGCAGAGAGCCCCATGTGGGGCTCGATCCCAGGACTCTGGGATCATGACCTGAGCCGAAGGCAGAGGCTTAACCCACTGAGCCACCCAGGTGCCCCAAAGAATATGTTTTTATCATTAAATACTCAGTTCTTCTAATTGAGCTACTCACCAAAAAGTTACTTTCGGCCTTAAGGCACCAAAATTAAAGAATGCTGAAAAGAGACCCTCAAACTTCTCAAAAATAGTGGATTATCTAACTCTGCCATGTAATTTCTATCCTCTCTGTTCTAGAGCAATAACACAGACCATTGCTCTATACCACAATTTATATCCCAAAGTATTCCCAGACCTGCTGTATAAGTAAAATTTTCACAAATTACCAAATATTACAAATGAGTTCTAGGTGGCTTACTTAGGGAATCTAATGTTTCTATGAAATGGTTCATCTTTTGAAGCTGGTATATTATTAGCATACTTACTATATAAGGGCATGTTAATAAAATGTGTTTACAAATTCTCAGGATCTTGAGCTCACCTTCTCCCATGGACACTCTGATGTAACAACTACAAATATGCAGCTAACTCTGAAAATGACCTGAAGACTGGGAGAACAGACCTCCCACGACTAATCCTAGAGAGGAAGCCACACTGAAAAGGGTAGAAGGGCACAGACATAGCTGGGAACCAAACCCCTCTGTGAAACTAACCACAAGCAGGATAGACACCACAAAGAAGTGAGAGGATCAGACCCCATGCCAAGCACTCTAGGCACTAGGGACCTATACTAGGAATATGAGTCCCCATAAAACCTGGCTTTGAAAACCAATGAGGCTTAACTTTGGGAGTTTTAAAATTCAGTGGGCTAAGGGCACCTAGGTGGCTCTGCTGATTGAGCACTGACTTTGGATTTTGACACAGAACATGATCTCATGGTTGTAGGATCAAGCCCTGTGTCAGGACCTGTGCTCAGCACAGTCTGCTTCAGATTCTCTCTTCCTCTCCCTTTTTTTTTTTTTTTAAAGATTTTATTTATTTATTTGACAGAGAGAGATCACAAGTAGGCAGAGGCAGGCAGAGAGAGAGAGACTTCCTCTCCCTTCTGTTCTCTCCCTCTCTATAATAAATGAATAAAATATTTAAAAAAAGGAAAAAAAGGAAAAAAAAAAACAGTGGGCTTAGCGCCAAAAGAACTGAAGGGCAACAGGAATCTGAGTCCCCATCTTTAATGAGCCAGTATAATAATTACTTCAACCAGAGACACATACCTATGGTATACATGAAGATTTATTTACTAATCTCAGAATATGCACTGGAGGGAGAGGGATGTTCAGATTTCTCCAAGAATAATAGTGCTGACAGACACCATTTCTCTTCCCCTCCTCCAGTCTCAATTGCTGGACACTTGCTGGAGCCAGAGCTAACACTCTCCATCTATGTTGCTGTATACATTCCCTGTAAACCCACCTCAGCAGGCATCCTCCAAAACAGCTTCTACCCCAACACTCCCCACATGCAGCCCCAGCAGGGACATGTACTAAAGTGGCTCCTACTCAGGGGAAAGGGGAAGATGGAATCCAACACACCAGCATGTCTGCAGACCCAGCAGCTGAACATTTTAGCTGCCCACACAGGAAGCAAGTCCTGTAGTTATGGCAGAGAGGCTAATGGTAGATAAATAGCCTGACCCCAACTTCACCCACCAATGAGCTCTAGGCAACCTCAGAGAGGCCTTTCAACTGTGTAGGGACCAAACCCTGCCCAATATGCCTTTAGGAGGAAAAGCAAGTCAGTGCAGCCACCTGGGCTGTAGGTAAATATGGCTTAGTCACAACAGTAGGGGGCACACAGCCCAAACAGGAGACACTCAGTGAAAAACCTGATTTTGTACCAGGGTACAAAATTACAGGACACCACAGACCTTTTTTACACAAAGTCACTACTTTCAAGATCAGGAGACATAGCTGACCTCCTTAATACACAGAAACACAGAGTTAGACAAATTGAGGAGACAGAAGAATACTTCCCAAATAAAAGAATGAGACAAAATCATAGCAAAAGAGCTAAGTAAAATGGAGATGAGCAATATGACTGATAAAGAATCCCAAGTAATGGTCATAAAGATACTTGGTGACTTGAGAAAAGAGTGGAGGGTCTCAGAACTTCAACAAAGAGATAGTAAATATAAAAAAATAACCAGTCAGAGAAGAAGAATTCAGTAACTGAAAAAATTCCCTGGAGAGAATCAACGGCAGACTATAGGAAACACAAGTTAAACATTAAAAGCAAGCAAAAAAAATAATAAAGAATGAAAACAGGCTAAAGCAACTCAGTGACAACATCAAGCATAATAACATTTACTTTATAGGGATCCTACGAGAAGAAAGAAAGAGAGGGAGGGAGGGAGGGAGGAACAAAAACTTATTTGAAGGAAGAACAGCTGAAAATTTCCCTAATATGGGAAAGGAAACAGATATTCAGGTCCAGGAGGTACAGACAGCCCCTAACAAGATGAACCCAAAGAGGTCAACTCAAAGACACATGATAATTAAAATGGCAAACTGTAATGATAAAGAAAGAATTTTAAAGCAACAAAAGATAACAATTATATACAAGAGAAACCCCATAAGGCTACCATCCAATTTTTCAGCAGAAATTTTGCAGGCCAGAAAGGAGTAGGATATTCAAAGTGCTGAAAGAAAAAAAAAACCTGCAACCAAGAATACTCTACCCAGCAAGTTTAAATGTAAATAGATGAAATGCTATAATCAAAAGACACAGAGTTACTGAATGGATTAAAAAAAAGAAGAAGAAGAAAAGAAGATCCATCTATATGTTACCTACAAGAGACTTCAGACCTAAGGAATCAAACCAGACTAAAAGTGGAGGGACAGAAAAATGGAAGGGAAAAAAGAAAAAAAAAAAAAAAAAAAACCCAACACACAGAAAACACAAAAGTCAGGGTGGTAATACCTATATCAGACAAAATGGACTTAGAAGATAAAGACTGTAAGCAAGAGATCAAGAGAGGCACTACATAGTGATAAAGGTATCAATCCAACAAGAGGATATGACAACTGTAAATGTCTATGGACCCAAAATAGGAACACCTAAATAGAAAACAACTACTGACAGACATAAAGAAATTGACAGCAATAAAATAATAATAGGGCATGGTATTCACATCAGTGGATAGATCATCTAGACAGAAAATCAATATGGAAATAGTGCCTTTGAATGATACATTATACCAGATGGACCTAACAGATACAGACAGAACTTTCCATTCCCAAACAGCAGAATCCATATTCTTTTTAAGTATTCATGGAATATTCTCCAGAACAGAGGACATGTTGGGCAACAAAACAAGCTTCAGTAAATTTAAGAAGACTGAAATCATATCAAGCGTCTTTTCCAACCACAAAAGTATGAAACTAGAAATCAAATTACCAAAACAAAACAAAACAAACAAAAAAACAGTAAAGAACACAAACACCTGAAGGCTAAGCACATACCACTAAAGAACCAATGGGTCAACCAGCAAGTCGAAGAGGAGAACAGAAGATACATGGAAACACATGAAAATGAAAACACAATGGTCTAAAATCTTTGGGATATAGCAAAAGCAGTTCTAAGAAGGAAGTTTATAACATGACAGGCCTAACCCAAGAAATAAATCTCAAAAAAATAGCCTAACGTTACAACAAAAGGAGGTTCTCTTTCTAACTTAGCTAGAAAAATAAGAAAAACAAAGCCCAAAGCTAGTAGAAAGAAGGAAATAATAAGGATTGGATCAGAAAGAAATGAAATAAAGTCTATAAAAACAACTGAAAAGATTAATGAAACCAAGAGCAAGTTCTTCAAAAAGACCAACAAAATTGATAAACCTGTGGCCAGTCTCAAGAAAAAAACAAATAGATAAATAAATCAGATACAAAAGAGGAAACTGATGCCACAGAAATACAAAGGATGGTAAAAGAGTATTATAAAAAAAAAAAAAAGCTAACAAATTGGGCAATCTAGAAGAAATGGATAAATCCATTCAATATTCCAAAACTAAATCAGGAAGAAATAGAAAATCTGAAGAGACCAATTACTGATGACAAAATTGACTTGGGTAATTAACTGCCAACAAACAAAAGTCCAGGACCAGATGGCTTCACAGGTAAATTCTATCAAACATTTATGGAAGAGTTAATACCTGGTCTCCAACTACTCTAAAAAATAAAAATAAAAAAGGACAGAAAAGTCCCAAATTTATTCTAAGACTGCGTTATTCTGACAGCAACACCAGACAGACACTACAAAAGAAGAGAACTACAGGCCAATATCTCTGATGAACACAGATGCAAATATCCTCAAGAAAATATTAGCAAACCAAATTCAACAGTACACTAAAAGAAAAAAAAATCATACACCATGATCAAGTAGAATTTATTCCAGGGACATAAGAGAGATTTAATATTCACAAAATAAATATGATATATCACATTAATTTGAAGGATAAAAATCTCAACAGATGCATCCCAATAGATGCAGAAAAAGCATTTGACAAAATTTAATACCCATTCATGATAAAACAAAACAAAACAAACAACCTCTCAACAAAGCAGGCTTAAGAGGGAATATACCTCAACAGAATAAAGGTCACATATGATATCCACAGCTAACATCATACCTGATGGTGAAAAACTGAACTTTTCCTCCAAGATCAGTAACAAGATAAGGATGGTCCACTCTCACCGCTTTTATTCAACATAGTATTAGAAGTCCCAGTCACAGACTTCAGATGAGAAAAAGAAATAAAAGGCATCCCAACTGATAAGGAAGAAATAAAACTGTCACTGTTTGTAGATTATATATTATATAGAGAAAGCCCTAGACGCTCCACCAAAAATATACTAAAACAAATATATGGATTCAGTAAAGTTGTAGGCTACAAAATTAATACACAGAAATCTGTTGCATTTCTACATTCTAATAACGAAGTAGCTGAAACAGAAATTAAGAAAAGGACCCCATTTACATTTGTGCCAATGAGAATAAAATATCTAAGAGTAAATTTAACCAAGGAGGTGAAAGCCCTACACTCCGAAAACTGTAAGACAATGATGAACAAAAATAAAGATGATGCAAACAAATGGGAAGGTATACTGTGCTCATAGACTGGAAGAATATCATCAAAATGTCCATCATACCCAAAACAATCCATAGATTCAATGGAACCCTGTCAAGAGACCAGTAAGCATTTTCACAGAATTACAACAAATACTACTTAAATTTTTAAACAACAACAAAAGATCCCAAATAGCAGGGCAAACTTGAGAACAAAGAACAAAGTTGGAGGTATCACACTCCCAGATTTCATGATACCCTCAAAGTGACAATAATCAAACAAGTACAGTACTGGCACAATACCAGACACCTAGAATAACAGAACAGAACAGAGAGCCCCCAAATAAACCCATACCTATATGGTCAGTTAGTACAGGTCAAAGGAGGCAAGAATATACAATAGGGAAAAGATAGTCTCTTCAGTAAATGATTCTAGGAAAAATGGACAGCCATATGTAAAAGAATGAGACTAGACCACTTTCTTATACCATGTACAAAAATAAACTCAAAATGGATTAAAGAGATAAATATAAAATGGAATCCATAACACTCCTAAAACAAAACAGGCAGTAATCTCTTGGGCATCAAACTTAGCAATGTATTTATAGATATGTCCCCTTAGGTAAGGGAAACAAAAGCAAAAATAAACAATTGGGATTACACCAAAATTAAACACTTTTTGCACAGCAAAGGAAACCATCAACAAAATGAAAAGGGAACCCAGTGACTGGGAGAAGATGTTTACAAATGACATATCCCTTAAGGGGTTAATAACCAAAATATATAAAGAATTCATACAATTCAACAACAACGAAAAACAAGCAATCCAATTAAAAAATGAGCAGAGGACCTGAATAGACATTTCTCCAAATAAGACATACAGATGCCCAATAGACACAGGAAAAGATGCTCATCATCATTAATCACCAGGAAAACGCAAATCAAAACCACTATGAGATATCACCTTACACCAGTCAGAATGACTAATATTAAAAAGACAAGAAATAAGTGTTGATGAGGATGTGGAGAAGGAATCTTTGTGCACTACTGATTGCAAATATAAATAGGTGCAGCCACTGTGAGAAACACTAAAGAGTTTCCTTAAAAATTTTAAAATAGAGGGAGGTGGGGGGCATGAGGTAACTGGGTGGTGGGTATTAAGTAGGGGACTTGATGGAATGAGCACTGAGTGTAAAAAGCAGGTAATGAATCACTAAATTCTACCTCTGAAACTTAATAATATGCTATATGTCAATTACAATGAATTTAAATTTAAAAAAATTTTAAATGAAAAATAGAAATATCATACGATCTTTTAATCCACTACTGGGTATTTGCCTGAAGAAAACAGAAACATGAATTCAAAAAGATATACAAACCCCTATGTATATCACAGACTTACTTACAATAGCCAACATATAGAAGCAGCCCAAGTATCCATGATAGATGAATGAATAAATAAGATGTGATATATACACACAATAGAATATTACTCAGCCATAAAAACGAATGAGATCTTGCCATTTGTGACACAAATGGACCTAGTGGGTATTATGCTAGGCAAAAATAAGTCCAACAGAAAAAGACAATTACCATAAGATTTCACTTAAATGTGCAATCTAAAAAAAACAAAACAAATTGGTAGAGCTGGTAGAGCATGTAATTCTTGATCTTGGAGTTGTTGGTTCGAGCCCCACATTGGGTGGAGAGATTACTTAAAAAAAATAAAACCTTAAAAAGTAATAAAAAAAATAAAAACCAAAACAAATGAATGAACAAACACACAAAAACAGACTATAGGGGTGCCTGGATGGCTGAGCCAGGTAAGTGACCAATCCTTGATTTCAGCTCTGGTTGCGATCTCAGGGTCATGAGATGGAGCCCCACGTTCAGCTCTGTACTGAGTGTGGGGTCTGCCTGAGATTCTCTCCCTCTTCCTCTCTCCCTTGTCCCACTTACATGTCACATGCTCTCGTGCTCACTCTCTAAAATAAATAAATAAATTTTTAAAAAGAAAAAAAAACAACAGATTTTTAATACAGAGAACAAGTTGATGGCTGCCAGAGGGTAAGAGTGTTAGGTGGGTGGGCAAAATAAAAGAGATTAAGAGGTACAAACTTACACTTATAAATAAGTCCTAGAGATATAAATTACAGTAAAGGGAATATAGTCAGTAATATAAAAATACTGTATGATAATATAATAGTGCTTGTGGCAAGCACTGAGTAATGTATAGAATTATCAAATCAATGTTTATATACCTGTAAGTATTTAACAGATTAATTATATTTCAATTTTTTTTTTTTTAAACTTTCTTTTAGGGACACCTGGGTGGCTCAGTCAGTTAAGTGTCTGCCTTCGGCTCAGGTCATGATCCCAGTGTCCTAGAATCAAGTCCCACATCAGGTTCCCTGCTCTGCTGGGAGCCTGCCTCTCTCTCTTTCCCTCTGCCCCTCCTCCCTGCTTGCATGCTCTCTCTCTCTAATAAATAAATAAAACATTGGCAACAAAAAACTTCTTCTTTTATAGGTGATGAAATTACACAAATCCTTCTATATTTTCTTACCTATTCTATGGGTGATCTATAACAGAATTTATTTTTACAGCCTAGATTACAGGCTTAATCACTGCAATGTAAGAAACAGTTTAAAAATAAATGACATATTTATAGAATTAATTCAAGGACTAGTCCCAAGTAGCCCATGTAGCAGAATGAACACAAGGAAAAAAATAAAAATTAAGAAGTCACCAATACGCATGCATCCTAAAGAAAAAAAAAAAAAAAAGGCAAGAAGCAAAAAAGAACATCACTTAGTGTAAAATAAATGTCTGAAAGAGAAAACCCCTAACTCAGCACCAAGGATGTGCTCGCATATGTGCACACACACACACATACACGTACACACAGACACACACACCATACACACATTTTCTTTTTCTGAACCATCTCAAAATAAGTTGCAGATATCAGGACTAATCACCACTAAGTACTTTAGTATATATTTCCCAAGATCAAAGACAATTGTGTTATCATACCTAAGAAATTTAATCCAAGTATAGTATCTAATACATAGCCTATACTCAAATTTACCAATTATTCAATAGTGGAATTTATAGCAGCTTTTCTCTACTGATGCAGATTCAATCAAGGATCCCATATTGTACTGAACTGTCATATTACTTCAGTCTCCTTTACTGTACTGAAGACAAAAAGCAAAACTAAGCGTTTTTTCCTTCATGACATTGACATTTTTTAACAGAACAGGCTAAGGTGTCTTGTAGAATGCATATGATAAAGATTTTTATAGAATTATGTCAAGTTCTCTTTGTGGAAATTTTATGCTGTTTTCTCAACCATCCTGTTAGTTTTGGGGATACCTAATACCTCAATATAAGGGCACATTTATCCATCTGGTTTTCCAATATAACTCTCCTCCCAACTCTGCCTTCTTCCAAACACCTGTCCCTCCTTTATGATGTCCTACTCAGTTTAAAGCCATTTACAAATGAGGACAAAATGAATTTAATTTTGTTTACAAAAAGTTTAGTCCCTAAGAAAAAGCATCTTACCTTTGTGTGGCAAGCCCTTTGAGGGGGAGTGTCTGAATAATAATCATCTCTGTCCTTTCTTTTCCTGCGTGGAGGAGTTTGTAAGCCAAAGGCCAGGCTTGAACTGCTCCTAACTATGGAGGGGATTTTTCTAAGTCTTTGAGAGTGGTGAAGAGACAAGCTGTCTGGGTAGTTAGAGAAGATCTTAACACCCCTTTATATTATGTGAGATGTAAACCCTCTTAACCCATATTCTCACAAAATATTCACCCACATAGCATTTGCCACTAATGACTGTAGAACTAGGGAGATACAATGAAGATCTGGAGTTTAAGGTGAGTAGAAAGGGAAAAATAGAGTAGTTTAGCCTGGCAACAAATCACTTCCATATTTTTTCTTTTCTTAGTACAGGTTCTATTGTTTTAAGTTAGGTAGAAAAATTAAAAAAAAAAAAGGCTGTTTTCATACATTATGTAATCTAATTAATTCCATCAATAGACTTATGTCTAAAGGAAACATTTACAAGGCGGGATTAACAAAAAAATGGTCATTTGGATTTATTTAAGCCAAGGGCACTATAAAACCCTAATTTAAAAAGAGCTTTAGGGGCGTCTGGGTGGCTCAGTGGGTTAAGCCTCTGCCTTCGGCTCAGGTCATGATCTCAGGGTCCTGGGATCAAGCCCCACTTCGGGCTCTCTGCTCAGCAGGGGGCCTGCTTCCCCCTCTTTCTCTGCCTGCCTCTCTGCTTATTTGTGATCTCTGTCTGTCAAATAAATAAATGAAATCTTAAAAAAAAAATAAAAATAAAAAGAGCTTTAAAGTCCAATTGCTTTGAGAAAGAATTACCTTTGGAGATACATTTGTTTTCTATGATATCTATAATTATTGTTGGAAAAGTACACATAATAATGTAGAATACCTCTTTCCCCAGAAGATTTAACTTGACTTCTGAGATAGCAAACAAAAATCCCATTACAAGATTTATTATTTAGGGTTTGAGCAGCAGGGTCTGTACTACTGGACTTGAACAAAAAAAAACTTAAAAATCAACAGACCTTTACTGACTACCTTCCTATGTGCTCAGTGTATTTTTATATATATTCTGGCAAAGAAACATATACATGTTCCTACTTAATCTTACTTAAATAGAACTACATAAAATGTACATAAAGTAATGGCAGACAATTTTAGATAATATATATTCAGTGTCAAGCTATAGAGCACAAAATACCACGCAGAGCATGAGAAGTTTTCAGTGGAGGAGTTTCACTAGATGAAGACTGCAGTAACTGTGAAGAAAGCAGCCCAAGTTAAGGTACAAGACAGAAAGGATTCTGGTGGTTGGTATGGTCAGATAATCCTCAACAGAGAGAATGGTGAGTGATAGGGAAAGTCAGTTAAAGTTAAAAATAAAAAAATTCAGGGCACCTGGGTGGCTCAGTCATTAAGCATATGCCTTTGACTCAGGTCATGATCTCAGGGTCTTTAGATCAAGCCCCGAATTGGGCTCCCTACTCAGGGGGGAGCCTGCTTTCTCTTTTTAAAAATATTGTATATATTTATTTGACAGACAGAGATCACAAGTAGGCAGAGAGGCAGGCAGAGTGAGAGGAGGAATCAGGCTCCCCACTGAGAAGAAAGCCCGATGCAGGGCTCGATCCCAGGGCCCTGGGAACATAACCTGAGCCGAAGGCAGAGGCTTTAATCCACTGAGCCACCCAGGCACCCCAAATATCTACAATCTTAAAAAAAAAAAAAAGTTCCCAGTGATTAATTTTGTCCCTTTTATTTAATTGGGAAACAGATCTCTCTAGTAATGTTAAATTTAGATCTACACATATTTTCCTGTTTGCATGCTCACTAAGGTACTGGACAAAGATTTTTTTTTTTTTTCTTAAAGATGTTATTTGAGAGAGAGAGAGAAAGAGAGAGAGTGAGATGAGCACACTAGCAGGGGTAGAGGGGAAAACAGGCTCCCTTGCTTGGCAGGGAGCCAAATGCGGGGCTCAATCCTAGGACCCTGGGATCATGACCAGGGCTAAAGGCAGATGCTTAAATAACTAAGATACCCCGGCAACCCTGGACAATGATTCTAAGACATACTTTGTTTTTTTTCATACTTAAACATCTCTTAAGTTTGGATGAATCTTGCAATAAATTGTGTATCATTTAGACAGCACTTTTATCCCCCTTAGTGATACATAAGACAATAATGCATCTTAAAAATCAAGCACTATGAATCGAGAGTGCTATGAAGTCACCAGGAAGAGTTGATGAGGGGAAAAGTGATTTATGTTTAAAGCAGAACAGAATCAATTCATAACTCTATTAAAAAAAAACTGCCTGAACCTCTTGCCCACAAGAAACAGAAATGATCAGATGGTCTATGGCAGGAAGGGACAGGAACACATCTAAATTGAGTCCTTATAGAAAGTGAACTGTTGAGACCAGAGGAAAGAAAGCAGACGAAGAAATGGTAAACTTTTTCAGAGTAGAAGTTGTAAAGCCTGAGCTGAGAGAGAGAAATGCCATTACCAACACACCTCTGGAAAGCAGGGGTAAAATCAGGGCATGATGATATGGGGGTTGTTCTCATGTCAACAGCAGTTAAGTCCCCAAGTCACCACTTGGATCAAGCAGAAAAACAGTTCACTGGTAAAAATTAGAAGGAAAGTGATCTGGGAAAATTGAGCTGAAACAGCTCCAGGGTGGATAACACTGGACACAAAAGAGCAGGGATGAGGCATGGGACCAAGAGCAGAGGATTTGGTGAAAAATCTAACAAGCCACCAAATGGCAGACAATATTTGCAAAAGACATACCTGATGAAGAAAGGATGATTATCCGAAATATACAAAGAACTCATAACAAACAATAAGAAAATGAATAGCGTGATTAAAAAATGGGCAAAATATCTGAAGAGATACCTCAGCAAAGAAGATATGAAGGAAGTAAACAAGCATATGAAAAGATGCTCAACATCACATAACATCTGGCAACTGCAAATTAATCAAGGAGATATTACAACACACCTGTTAAAATGACCAAAATCCGGAACACCATAACATCAAATGCTGGTGAGAATGAGAATTAACAGGGACTCTGACTCATTGCTGGTAGGAGTGCAACATGGAATAGCTACTTTATAGGCTGTATAGACTTAGTATATACTTAGTGTAAATGTAATATAGTTTACTATAAACTTAGTATAACTAAGTTTATATAGACCTGTGGAATCACTATGTTGCACACCTAAAACTAATGTAACATTGTGCATCAACTATATATATTTTTAAAGTTCAGCAGTTTCTTACAAAATTAAATGTGCTCTTACCATATGAACCAGCAACTTGCTTTTCAGTATTTACCCAAATGAGTTTAAAATATGTCCACCAAAGGGACGCCTGGGTGGCTCAGTTGGTTAAGCAGCTGCCTTCAGCTCAGATCATGATCCCGGCGTCCTGGGATCCAGTCCCACATCGGGCTCCTTGCTCAGCAGGGAGCCTGCCTCTCCCTCTGCCTCTGCCTGCCTTTCTGTCTGCCTGTGCTCGCTCTCTCTCTCCCTCTCTCTCTCTGATAAATAAATAAAATCTTTTAAAAAATATATATGTCCACCAAAAATTGCATACATTATGTTTACAGCAGATTCATTCATAACTGCCAAAACTTGGAAGCAACCAAGTTATACTTCTCTAGGTGAAGGGATAAACCGTAGTACATCTAGACAGTAGGCTATTACTCAGTGTTAAAAAGAAATGAGCTACACCTAAAAATCATAAGGTTTCTTGAAACTTTCAGAGAGCTGAGGTCACTCTAACAATGCTCTTAGACAGTTTTTCACCTCACAAATAGAGAAAAGAAATCCTTTTTGTGACCTTCAAAGTTGTACCTGATTTGGTCCTCACTCCTGACCTAAGTCATTTTCCCCAAATGAATCTACAAACATATCACCAGAGACAAGAGAAGAAGCAGCACTAGCTGAGAGACCAGTACTGCACAGATTGTGTTGAGAGGCAGTGTGTGCAAAACTCATGAAAAAGTTGAATTTCTATATATTGAATTTCCTTAAAGAAAGTGCTACAATACAATGAATCAATCAAAGGTCAAGGTACCAGCACCTTTTAAGAAATTCAATAAATACATCCTTTTTGGTAAGTAATGGGAGAATTGGTGAGGGATTTCAAGCAGAAAAATAACAATCTGACTGGCATTTTAGAAAGTAAAATTCTGACTGCACTAAATAACAGTCAAAATGCATTAAATTAACTCAGGAGACCTCATGAGGTTCCTAACATAAACCCTGGCAGGGAGAGATACTTCATTGTTGTAAGCTATTTAGCAGTCATACACAGCAAGAGAACCAAAGTGGGAGGAGATAGGGCTTCTCCCAGTGTTCAGGCTGAAAGGGAGGTTATACACTTCTATAAATTTCATTCTATCTTCAACCATGGCTCATATGTGATGCGTTACAGGGGACTTGTTCAGCATCTACTAAATGAGATTACCCTCCCCTCTGCTTCTCACCCCCACCCCCAGTGTCCTTGTTCAGATAGACCTGGGCTGGAATGAACAGAACTCAGAAGCCTCTGGCTCCCAGGTCCACAGTTCTGGATTTAGCTTCTACCTTCCCAGCAGAGCAGGCATTGTAAAAACACATCATTCCAAATTTCTCAAGCCTTTCTAAAGCTATTTGTCCTTAACCATTTTTCTGCTCAACAACCAAGGGGATATTACACTCCCATTAAACTTTTTGATCACTATCGCAGCTGTTATTACTTTGATGTGGGGATAAGTTGCAGTATAAGAATCACCAAATGGCCTTTTAAAACTACACACTCATTACCCTCTCCCTTTCTGATAGCTACCAACACACCCACAGAGGGGAGGGATTAAGTGGAAAAAAGATTGAGAACCACCTACTGCTTTACTAACCTATTCTATAAGGATAAGAATTCAGATATGTAATAGGAGTATTCCAAATTGAATTCTGAGAACTTACTCTGTATTTCTGATATACTTTTTCTGTTATTTCCTATGGTGACAAACATTCTCAGGTCTCAATCTACTTCTCAGCAGGAACTACACATAGTTTAATGAGACCAGTATTATGATGACCTCCCTACTGAGAAAAATCTCAGTGCCATTCTGAAAAGATCTGAAGTTAAGAAAGGTAATGAAATACTAGGAAAGCTTTAAAGTTGTCCATATTCAAATTCTTTACAGAAAAAAAATTCATATTTAATTTAGTAACTCAAAACAAGCAAAACACATATTCCTTTACTGACTTATCTCTACTTTTTTTAACAGAATTTTTTTTTTTTAAAGATTTCATTTATTTGAGAGACAGTACAAGCAGGGGAGGAGCAGAGTGAGAGGGAAGGGCAGGCTTCCCACTGAGCAGGGAGCCCATGTGGGGCTCACTCCCAGGACCCTGGGATCATGACCTTAGCCTAAGGCAGATGCTTAACCAACTGAGCCACCCAGATGCCCCTTTAACAGAATTTTTATATAACTCTGAAAGGGAAGCTAAGGTAAATGAGTGAATTACAATAAAATAAAGCACACTAGCTTGGCAACGACATGCAATGATTCAGATTTTCCCAAAATGTGGCACAGGAGATGACTTCAAACAATCAATACATTTATCTTAATGGTCACTAAAATAAAACAAGTAGCTCACCAAATCTGTGAAATAACATTGTTTAGGGGAAGATGAAAGTAGGAGGAATTCACAGATTTCTTATCTTAGAGGCCCTATGCTCAAAAAATGCTCTTGTTGAGCCTTAAGCAAACGTGACTTAAAAAAAAAAAATAACAGCTTTGACATATAATTCACATCACAAAATTTATCCTTTTAAATTATGCAATTCAATTGTAGTAAGTAAATTCACGAGGTTGCATGACCATTACCACTATCTAGTTCCAGGAGACTATAACCATTTGTAGTTACTTCCACTCCTCTCTGACCCCTGGCAATAGCTAATCCACTTTCTGTCTCTATGGATTTGCCCATTCTGGACCCTTCAGAGAGATGAAATCAACAATATGTGGCTGCTTTCACTTAAATGTTTTCAAGGTTCATCTGTGTTATAGCACGGATCAGTACTTCGCTCCTTTTTTATGGCCAAATATTACATCATAAGGACATGCCACATTTTTGTTCACCCACATCAGTTGATGGACTTTTGGGCTGTTCCACTTTTTAACTACTGTAAATAATGAACACCCATGTACAAGTTTTTGTGTGGACATATTTTCAATTTTCTTGGGTATATACCTAAGAATAGAATGATGGGTCATGTGGTAATTCTATGTTAACTTACTGAGAAACTGATTAACTATTTTCCAAAGTGGTTGCATCATTTTTGAATTTTGAATTCCATAAGCAATATATAAGGTTCCAACTTCCCCACATCTTTGCCAACATTTTACTGTCCATTTAAAAAAATATATTATACCTGTATTAGTGGGTGATTTCATTGTAGTTTTGACTTGCATTTTTTCTAATGACTAGTGATGGCAACTAATTCTTTGTATGTCTTGGTTACCTCCCCAAAAGCCATGTTCCTTATCTATTAGCCTACTCTCTTCTTCCTCCTACAAAGCCTGCAGTCTCCACTTCATCTCTGAGACCAAGTCCCCCTTCTGTCCCTGCTCCCACCTGCTCCCACAACCCATACTGAGCTTTCCTTCACACAGCCTTGCCCTCATCCCAGCAGCCTCTCTCAAACCTACCTCTGTAGACTTTAGCTTTTCTCTTTCTCTCAGTTCCCTCTTCTGTTTCGCAGTCTCAAGTCCCACATTTCCAAAGTCCTTCTTAATCTTCCCATATTCTAAACCACCTGTCCCTTTGACTCTAGGCTCCTCTCTCCCCCTCCATGTCCTTCTTTCTTAATATGCATAGGCAACAAGCTCTGCAGACCTGGTCCTTTACCTACCCTTTGTCCTTGGTACTGTTAAATGTTATCCCATTCTTTCTCTATTCCTCAGTTTCTCACTAGTCTGCAGTCTTTCTGCCATTTGATTTGTGAGTAAAAGCAATGATGGAAGAAAACCATTCCAACTGAAGAGCTGTGATGGTGAATTTTATGTGTCAACTTGGCTGGAACATGTGGTTCCCAGGTATATGGTTAAACATTATTCTGGGTGTATCTGTGAGGATGTTTCTGCATGAGATTAACATCTGAATTGGTAATCTGGGTAAAGCGAATTCATAATCACATAAAAAAAATTGGCAAAAGACATGAGCGGACACTTCTCCAAAGAAGACATACAAATGGCTAAGGGACACATGAAAAAATGTTCATCATCATTAGCCATCAGGGAAATTAAAATCAAAACCACATTGAGATACCACCTTACACCAGTCAAAATGGCCAAAATTAACAGGACAGGAAACAACAAGTGTTGGAGAAGATGTGAAGAAAGGGGAACCCTCTTACACTGTTGGTAGAATGCAAGTTGGTGCAGCGACTTTGGAAAACAGTTAAAACAATTAAAATAGAGCTACTCTATGACCCTGCAATTGCACTACTGGGTATTTACCCCAAAGATACAGATGTAGTGAAAAGAAGGGCCATCTGTACCCCAATGTTCATAGCAGCAATGGCCAGAGTCGCCAAACTGTGGAAAGAACCAAGACGCCCTTCAACAGACGAATGGATAAAGAAAATGTGGCCCATATACACTATGGAGTATTATGCCTCCATCAGAAAGGATGAATACGCAACTTTTGTATCAACATGGACAGAAATGGAGGAGATTATGCTGAGTAAAATAAGTCAAGCAGAGAAAGTCAATTATCATATGATTTCACTTACTTGTGGAGCATAAGGAATAACATGGAGGACATTAGAAGAAGGAAAGGAAAAGTGAACTGGGGGAAATCAGGGAGAGACAAAGCATGAACTCTGAGGAAAAAAAGCAAAGCAGTGGACTCTGAGAAACAAACTGAGGATTTTGGAGGGGAGGGGTTGTAGGGATGGGTGAGCCTGGTGGTAGGTATTAAGGAGGGCATGTACTGCATGGAACCATGGGAGCAGTGTATATACAATGAATCTTAGAACACTGGAAAAAATGAAATTAAAGACTAAACAAACAAACAAACAAATAAGCTATTGGTTCTATGTGACCCAAATAGAACAAAAAAGGCTAAGAGGTAACTTCTTTGTCCTGTTTGAGCTGGAATATTCGTCTTCTCCTGCCCTGGGACTAGAACTACATCATCAGCTCCCCTGGGTCTCTAGCCTGTGGACTATAGACCCTGGGACTTCTCAGCCTCCATAATCATGTGCGCCAATACTTCATAATACTTATATTTATTAATATTTAATTATATTTATGTATTATATTTATTATGTAAAATATATTTATATAAGCTAAATATGTAAAATTCACACAGAAGAATTTAGATTTGGTTCAGTGAATAAAAAAGAGACCATGAGTACTTATGTAGGGGTTATGTTTGTTAATAGTACGACATCACTAAGCAAGACAAATTGAAATAGGGAGAGCACAAAAGTTAGGAGACTACAAAAACAAGGCCTACACAGATTCCTGCCTGGGGCAAATGCAAATGCAATTGAAAATCTTTAAAAAAATATCAGAGAAACAAAAATGCAAGAACAAAGAAGACAATTTAATTCCAAAGTTCCACTCTAAAAGAAGAGTAGGGTCAGACAGAAATGCTACAGTTGAGAAAGGACACTAGGTTTTTTGGTTTATTTATTTATTCTTTGGCATGTGGGAGAGGTCCGATGGAGAAGATGATTAATTGAATTTTGGACATGTGGCATTTGAGGTGATGGCAGACATCCAGGTACAGATGACAGTCTTAAAAGATGAAATGGACAGAAGCTTCCTAAAATTAATTTAGGGTTCTACCATCCCACAGCAACATTTTATGCTCAGCAAAATATATCCTTATTCAAGGGCATCCCTGGGCATTGGGCATCAAAGTAACTGGTTACTGAACATGGTTCTACTGTGCAGTCAGTTTATCAGCTCCATCACTAAAATCTTCAAATATCTCCCAAACTGATGATATTCGTATGATCTACTGAGAACTTCCTTTCCAAAGTGATATAAACTTGGGCACTCACACATGCTGAGCATTTTATTTATGTAGTGATAAAAGGAAACCAAGAGATTAAAATTATCATAAATATTCAGCATTCAAACCACAAGATCACTAACCCTCTTAAATCTTCCTAGATAGGATTATGTCCTATGTAACTCTGGTCTGGGGGGCACCCACCAGTGTTTTAAAGATTTGACTTACTTTCTTCCTGACACAGCCACTACTTGTGTCACCATCTGCCCCTTTCTCAAAGGGGCTAAGAGGACAGAAAAAAGAGCTTAGTCCGATTGAGAACTTCATTCCACAATATGGTTAAAAATTAATGTAGCATAACTTGAAACCAATAAAGGCCGCTGCCCAAATACATACTACTACTACTGAGACAAACGATGCAAAATCTCAAAGACCTCAAGTCCAACATCTCAAAGTCTTCAAATTACAGTCCTCTTGCTTATTGTCCAATAGGCAGAAAACTGACAGGTGGTTAAGGAGTGACAGTATCCAAACCACATGCCATTATATAGTGTAAGCTTTAACTCTCTGCTACGCTTATAATAAAAAAGCCTCTCTTATTACAATATATTACCACAAATCTAATAATGCCTTTTTAAAATGCTGCCAGAAAGTGTTTCTGCTAATCTGAGGATTCTATATTTGTGTTCAAATGGCAGCAAGAGCTCTTTCCTAATAACTTATATTAGGTTACTAATCTTATTATTTTATTTTTTTAAAAGTCTGTGGCTAATCACTGAAAAGACTGTAAATGTGGTTAATTTTTCCCCTATTCTCATAAAGTATACATTTTAGCAGACTGTGTTTTCCCCAAATGGTCACAATATTTCCCATCCCACAGGCTCTTCGGCAATATGACCTCTCCAATACCCCAATAAGGAGTCCAATTCTCTTGACTCTAGGCTGGCCTTAATGATTCACTATTTTTTTTTTTTTAAGATTTTATTTATTTGTTAGAGAGAGGGAGAGTGAGCGAGCACAGGCAGACAGAATGGCAGGCAGAGGTAGAGGGAGAAGCAGGCTCCCTGCCGAGCAAGGAGCCCGATGTGGGACTCGATCCCAGGACACTGGGATCATGACCTGAGCCGAAGGCAGCTGCTTAACCAACTGAGCCACCCAGGCGTCCCTTTAATGATTCACTTTTAACCAACAGAATATGGCAAAAGTGATAATGAATGATTTCCAAGCCCAGATCAGTAGAAGCCTTGCAGCTTCTTTCTCAGACTCTTGAAGACTCAGTCTCCAGACACTGCCATGCTATAAAAAACTAAAGCTACACGGAGTGGGTGTGTAGGTCCTCTAGCCAACTGCCCCAGCTGAGCCCAGCCTTCAAGTCACCAGAGGAAGAAAGAAGTCATCTTGCAAGAAGAATCTGCAACGCTGTTGTTTCAATTCCCTGTGAAGCAAATCACACCCATCCATTCCAGTCTTCCGACCTGAAAATCCAGACATCATGGAACAGATAAACCAGCCCCTCTGTCTCTGAATTTTTGGCCAAAGAATTTGTGAGAATAAGCTGCTGGTTGTTTTTGCAAGACTTTTGGGTGGTGTAAAAGGCAGCAATAAAAAATGAGAGCAGCAACAGTTAACTGGAATGTGTATGATGGGTAACATGCCCATCCCTTCATTTTAGTGACTGCATTTCACATTTTTCTTCCCCTTCACTTTACTGAAAACTTTCATTTTCAAAGAAATTTTATTTGCCAATTTTGTTTATTTACCCATTTATTTTGACAGTTCAACTTTAGAAACCATAATATCCAATGAAATCATTTCCCCAGGTTTGATTTCCAGCTTATTTGTTTTAAAAGCTTGCTTCTAACATTCTCTCCATTTATTGGAATTATTTCAGCCTTTTTCACCCTTTTATTGTAATCTATGTTTGAATTAGGTCATGACTAAAGACATAATTACTTGAAGCAAGATGTTGTGCACCCAACTATAACCATGATATAAGTAAACATTCTGTAAGGCAGGCATAAGAATTATTCACCACTTACCGTAAATAAAGTGCTATAACAGCACTTCACATTTAATCATTATAAATGCTTTATTATTGAGTTAGCCATATTGAATTCTATGTATCTACTCTTGTCCGCAAGTCATATTTTGTGAGGAAAAAGCTCATTTTCCTGTTTAATGAAAAGGCTATTCTTAATATATAATCTTAATACAAACTCTCTAAACCATTGCATTTTTATAAATACAGTCAATTTTATAACTTGCTATTATATTTAATGGGGAAAAATTGGTCCCTCACAAATCATAGCATAAAAAATCAAGGTCTTTGTTTTCCTGAGAGAATTTCATTTTCTTTATGAATCTTTATAACTACTTGGCAAAGAAAAACTTAGTCCTGTTGTTTCTGTTTAGTCACTTCTAATTAAAGTTTAGACCATTCAGAAGATATTCCATTAAAACCAAGTATTATCATCTCAGTTACATTCCACCCTTGGAACTCACTCAGTTCCAAGAATCCCCACCAGGGTCCCTTCTGCTTTCACCCTGCTCAGCTGGGCCCTTCTAGAGGTGTCTACAAGGACATTATGCTCTCTTACTGATATATGCTAGGTTGAACAAGCTGCACATCGGGCTAATATTATCCTCTTGCTGGTCTTGAAAGTGTATTGGAAAAACACTGGGCACAAAAGTGGCTGCAGTGACAGTGCAAACAGTCTAGGACAGATAAAGAATGAAGTGAAGAAAGAATGGGTTCATGAATAGGAAGAAAAAGAACCAGGGGGGCTGGAGAATGGGTAAAGTGTGAAAAGGAAGGGAGAGATGAAAGGTTAAGAAGTTCATTAATTTAATCAACAAATATTTATAATATCTTTCATATGGTTATTCTGGAGTTTAAGATTTAGAGGAAAATGTGTACGAGTAGCTTGAATAAAGGAAAAGATCACGGAATTTGCAAAGATCAAAAACTGTGAGACTAGAATGATAGGCCACCCGTAGACAGCGACTCTCGCTGAGCGTGGGAAGCAACAAAGAGAGAGGTGCAGGAGGAAGACATGGTTGGCCTAAATCTTAAGAACTACTTACAGAAGAGTCCAGGAGCAATGGTTTATAAGTTGCAATGAGAGCTAGAAAAAAGATATCTCTAGGAGCTCTGACAGATGCAATGTGTGAAAATGAGTAGTGGTCACCTGCAAAGACAGCAGAAAAAGCAACATCCTGGGGAGAGAGCCAGGTTTTCAAATGACAATAAGCAGATAGAGTACCTGATGAAGAGATGTGGCTGCGGAGGACTCTGTTCAGCAAGGAGCAAGAGCTGTAGAGAGCAAGTATAAAAACTCTAAGCATATAGGTTAAGGAAGGAAACCTGAGAATAAGCTAGATGAACCAGGGCCCAGAGTTTGCAGCCAGGGCCCAGGGACAGAGGGATGAGGTAAGACAGATAGACAGAATGAGCTGACTTGAAGCTTCCAGAGGTACTCTGATCTTATCATTCTGAACTTAGCAGGCTATGGATTTTATACAGAAGCCTAAGTATGTTAGTGACAGGTGACCAAGGTTAGCCTTACTCACAACTATATAACTGTGAGAAAGTCACTTTAAACCTCTCTAAACCTTAGGGTTTTTTTTTTTTCTTCTGTAAAGTGAACAGTATCTAGTTTGTGAAGCTATGACAGTGAAACAACATAATGTATGTGAAGTGCTTAACACAGTGTCTGACACACAGTACTGCACAATACACTTTTTGGTTTAATTGCTTTTGCTTATTGATATGGTCCTTCCAAGGAATTGTAACCAAGTATGCATGAGACGAGCTGGCTGTAAACCCTCAGACTCTGGGTATTATCTACATTCACACCAGTGGTCCTCTCAATTCCTCTCCCATCTTGTGGCAGAAACAGCTGTACTCAGTAGAGGACATGAAGAGACTCAGGAGGCTCTTAGTGATCTGGCCAGAGTTTCATTCAGGTAACATGAAACATTAAGAGCATTGCCAAATATTGCTTGGGCATACTCTGGTATTCTCGGGTATGTTCTGTCTTGTACATCTGTAAAACTGCAAAGTCCTGAAGGATGAGCTCCAGGACTTATTTATGTTCCCCCAACCCACACTCTAGCATTTATTAGACACTCAAAATGGCTACTGAACAACTATCCATATAGGAATAAAGTAAAAGGAGCAGAGTTCCATACCTCAAACATGTTAATTCCAGAGGCTATATTTGGCACAATATTAGTTCTTTTGTTAAAGAAATTCTAGACTAGTTTTTTAAAAGATGTTTAGATTTTATAAAATGTGACTTTCAGATTTAAGTATCAACCAACAAAAAAGTAAAACCTAAAAATATACCCATATATCTAATAAATAGGATATTGGTATTTTTATTCATGCTATTATTTTAAGGAAGACAAACTATGTAGAAGTTTTCTATAAATATCAATAATCAAGTTAAAAAAAAGCATTTGATCAAATAATTCACAAATGCATTTTTCTTAAAAAATTCTAAAACATATTAATCAGTTAGAAAGGACAGTTTGATCAAATAATTCACAAATATACCATGTTTTTCTTAGGAATTCTTGCTTCTTTTTTTAAAAAATATTTTATTTATTTATTTTTGAGAAAGAGAGAGGCATTACAAGTAGGCAGAGTGGCAGGCAGAGGGAGAAGCAGACTCCCCACTGAGCAGGGAGACTGATGTGGTACTTGATCCCAGGTCACTGGGATCATGACCTGAGCCTAAGGCAAATGTTTAACCGACTGAGCCACCCAGGTACCCTGTGGTTTCTTGTTTAATACAAATTGAGTCTTAGAACTTTCTAGCTGCTAATTTTAAAAAAACAAAACAAAACAAAACAAAACAAAAAAACAAACTTAAGCAAAATAAGATTCTGCATTCTGCATTCTTATATTCCACCTTATTTAGCCACATGACTGCAGAACGGCTGCAAGCTAAATTCTGGTACCCATCTTCATCCCCTGGTTCCTCCACCAGTGCCCCCCTCCACCCCCTTCTTATTATAATCTTTGCAATCTCTGAGCCAATATTAAAATACTAGATCAAACACCCACCACCCACCCACACAAATAAAACTCCTTACATCCTCAGAAGCTCATTTTTGGCCCTCTCAGCCAAAGCCATGGATTCTCTTCCACCAAAAGCAACACTATGTTTTGCACCTAAATCATTATGGGATCTGGAAGTGATTTGTGCATACATGTAGCTACCCAATGCTGCCTTCTAAAAGGCACAACATGGCACAGTTAAACAACTTGTTCTTTTATTTAGATTTCTCACTCCATCTGCCTCATGAGAGTAATACTTTTTTTTGGGGGGGGGGCTATTGGGCACTCATTGCAAACAGAATATCTGAGGTTTGAGAAACTGACCTGGAACCCACGCCTGCCGTGGCTATGATGGGGCAGTCTCACCTCACCCTACACCAGGCCCCTGGCACTATGGACCCAAAGCAAGCTGCTAAGGGCAGGGCCCCACCCACTGAAGTAGGTGCATCTTAAGCTCCACAAATACAACTCCCCAGGCTTGCCCAACTCCCACACAGATCCAGGCCTGCAGGAGAGGAGGTGGGGGGAAGGCAGGCCCCTGACAAACACTGCAGCCTCAGAGAAAAGGCACTTCCTGCCTGCCCGTCCCAGGGATAGCCCAGCAGGCAGTGTGGGGAGAGGGCAGATGGCTGCCAGCCAGAGGCAGGTGGGGCAGGGATGGGGCAAGCCAGGCTGTTTTGGGGGAGGGGGGTGTCACTGCTGTTCCAGGCAGTCCTTGGTCACCCCTGGGCACCACCTCTGCCAGCACATTCTGCAGGTTGTCGGGGTCAGTGTAGCTGTGGCCTGTCATACTGCCTACATTCAGTGTAGATCTAGGCACTGGAATTCACAAATTTCCCTCCCGTCATTACCTTTGGAGATTTCAAAAATGCATGTAGACTCCAAAGGACCACACTTAGAGTTCTTAGGGATTCTTAACTCTAACAACTATCACTCTCCTATAAACATTCTCGAGACTGTATCCTGCATCTCATTTTAACTTACTCCACCTCAGAAATAGCCCCTCTCATGTTACAACACCTTGATGTAAACCTTCAACCTCTTGGCATTACCTACATTCACACCAATGGTCCCCTCAATTCCTAGAGTTCGTCCTAACCTCACTTCCTTTCCCATGCAGACCAAGGGTACATTAACCGAACTACCTATCAAAGTTCTTCAGCTCTCTTACTGCTATACCCAACAGACAAAAACCCAAACTCTGGAATAATACTTTAATAACTGCCCTCCTCTCTCCTACATTTGGTGAACAATAATCCTTTCCATAGGACTTTTCAGAAAACTGTGAAGCATTTAAATTAAGATCAAATACCACATCTAATTTCCTCTTGGGACAACAACACATCTCTCTGGATCTTTTCTCTGAAAAGATCTGGTCCATGATTTCTCTTCTTTCTCCTAGCAACTATACTAAATAATTTCCACTCTGTGTGAGGCCCCAGCCACTTTTTACTTTAATTTAATTGTCACCTATATGCCAATGACTTTTACATTTGTATTCCTACTATTCTCTACTTTTGGGTTAAAATGAATATCCAAATGTTTGCTATTTCTACCTGGATATACAAGGTCATCCTCAAACTCTGAACTCATTCTCTCTCTCCCATTAATTCTACTTCTCTTTAGGGATAACCAGCCTCTAAAATGGCCTACACTGATTTTTGTCTCCCGACAGCCAAATCTTTGTGTAGTCACTATCTCCAGTATACCATGGTTAGTTTGTATAACCAACAGAATATGGCAAAGGTGATAGTATGTCACTCTATAGGATTATGAAAAGACAACAGCTTCCATTTTGGTCTTTTTCTTCCCTATCCCCTCAGATGACTTGCTGTAGACATGTCAACATGGTGAAGGACTAAAGTCTCCTGCTAATAGTCATAGGAGTTAACTTAAAAAAAAAAAAAAAAAAAAAAAAGGAGCATCTCTCCCTAGTCAAATCTTCAGCTTGACTGGAACCTGATGAAAAACCCTGAGCCAGAACCACCAAGCTAAGTGACACCTGCATTCCTGAACCTCAGGAATTGTGAGATAATAAATGTTTATTTTACTAACCTGCTAAATTTGGGAGTAACTTGTTATACAGAAATGGATGTTCTTCTTACATTCCTATCTCAGTTGACATTAATATCCATCTAGTCACTAATTCATTAATGCTCATTCATGAGTACCTACAGTGTAACAAAAGACCTGTTATCCTCAATCTTCCACTACAACAGACTGTCACAAATTCCTGACAAGCTTACTTCCCATATGTTTCTTAAATCTGCCCCTCAAAATTTTCCAAATTTCGGGTGCCTGGATGGCTCAGTTGGTTGAGCCACTGCCTTCAGCTCAGGTCATGATCCTAGAGTCCTGGGATCAAGCCCCATATCGGGCTCCCTGCTTAGCAGAGGGGTCTGCTTCTCCCTCTGACCTTCCCCCTCTTATGCCTGCTCTCTCTTTCTCTGTCTCTAATAAATAAATAAAATCTTTAAAAAAATTCCCAAATCTCTCTTCTCTCTCCTACTATAGTCCTAATCCAGGCCCTCATAATCTCTCATCAATACTGTATTCCAATACCCTCCCAATTAGTTTCCTCGATTCCTACCTGTCCCTACCATGAGTTAGCTATTTAAGACATAGAGAAGCAGCATATACATAAGAGTTAAGGTGAAAGAACCAGGAAAAGTTCTCACAAGGAATGAATGACCTCAGCATCTTTGTAGACAAGTAGCAGAAGCTTGATAGTCTTGACAGTTTTAGTAAAGCAGAAAGCAGCTTAATCTACATGATGTGTACGAAAGGAAGCAACGAGTTTCCTCTTGCTGCTATAATAATATGTCACAAAGCTAGCAGTGTAAGGCAACACAGATTTATTAATCATACAGTTCTGGAGGTCTCAAATGAGATTACAATCTGGAGGCTCTTGGGAAGGATTCAATTCCTTGCCTTTTCCAGTTCCTAGAGGCCACCTACATTCCTTGGCTCACGCCCACACACCATCTTCAAAGTCAGTAATGGCTAGCGATGGCCTTCTCACATCCCATGACTCTGGCACTGACTTACCTCCCTTCCTTCCTCTTTCACTCAGGAGGATTCTTGTGATTACACTGGCCCTATCCAAATAATCAAGGATAATCTCTCCAAATCAAGATCCTTCATTTAGTCACATCTTCAAATGTAAAGTAACATATTCAAAGATTCCAGGGATTGGGATGTAGACACCTTTGGGGGTAAAGAAGCAAGGGGTGGCATCATTCTGCCATAGTCTAATTCCATAATTTTCTCTGGCTATGCTTCACAATCCAGAAACAGAGAAAATAAATAGCAAGAGAGACTCAGGATTGAAATTTAAGATACGCTGGGGTCCTGAAGAGAGCAATATCAAAGTGACAGGCGTGGCTTCAGATCAAAGTCTTTTTCTAGGCCAGTTAACCTTGCTAACTCCTTCAAGACCACAGCGTGCTCTTAACCAGCATTTTCTGATAATCACCAGGGCGGGGGGGGGGGGGGGAGCTAAGAAGATACCGAAAGATATGAACGTTCTCTACTATTAAAACTGAAAGTACACATTCTTCTCAGTCATTTAAAAAAGGTATAGGTCAAGTCTAATTATCTGCCAAAATATTTTCTATTTAAATATCTTAAGTTTTCTGTGTGTTGCATAAAGTCACTTCAGAGACTTCCAACCAAATGTGCTGAACTCCGGAGAGTATAAGATTTCTAGTTATCTTTAGATACCTAGACAAAGGCTTTTAACAAAACAACTCCCACACTGACAGTTTGTGTTGGGAAGGAACCGCAAACATATTTTAAGCAAATGATGAACTTAAAAAAATAAGGGTTTATTTTAATTAAGTCAACATTGTATTTCCAAAGGTTTCACTCCATGCTGTGGAATAATTTATATATTTTATTCCGTCTGACCTAGGGCAATGTGGTAGATTCAAGTTCAGATTATGAAGATCACAGTTTATACACAAGGAGAGAATCATGTAATTCTGTCCCATGCTTATGATTGTAGGGCATCTGCTTGGTGAACGGCAACTCACACAAAAGGTGAGTATTCCTGCCCCCACTATCCCTTCCACCCCTTTCATCTGTGGGTGCTTAGTGAGATAATAAGAGTCAAACTCACAATCATGTGAGGGTGTTCAGGGTATTAATAAGAGTCATAATCACAGAGGTCCATGACAACAGCTGAAAAACCAAAGCAGGGGCTAAGTAAACAGCAGATGCAAAATTCTATATCCATTTTTAGATACAGTAGATCCTCACTATTGTGGATTCCATATTTCCAAGTTTGCCTACTTGCTAAAATTTATATGTAACCTCACAATCTAACACAGCTTGTTAGATAAGCTTCATTCACGCATGAGCTATAATGCTGTTGCCTAAGAGTTCACTTTAAAAAAAAAAAAAAAAAGATTTTATTTATTTGACAGAGAGAGAGAGCGCGCGAGTGCAAGCACAAGAGCGTGCACCAGCACAAGCAGGGGGCGGGGCAGGCAGAGGGAAAGGGAGAGGCAGGCTCCCTGCAGAGCTGGGAGCATGAGGCAGGGCTCCATCCCAGGGCCCTGGAATCATGACCTGAGCCAAAGGCAGATGCTTAACCAACTGAGCTGCCCAGTACACTCTATGAGTTTACTCTTAATGAATAAAAAATATGTATGAAATAAGGTGCCATTAAACAGAAACACACATAAAACAAGGTTATGTATTTACTGGTTGCTGAAAATGTGACCAGAGGGTATCAGGAACATAACCCTGTATTTCTTCTAGAACATAACTTGATAGAATATAACTATCTTAATGAGAATCCCCTGTATTTTATTTGCTGTTAAACCTTTACTTCTGGTAGCTGTAGTCCCTAGGAATATAGAATATACCTCCATCAAAAGAGAAAATGCATATAAAAACATACTTATTTATCTGAGAGAGAGAGAGAGACAGTGTGCATGGGCGAGGTGAGGAGCAGAGGAAGAGAGGGAAGGAAAGCAGACTCCCTGTTGAGCACAGAGCCTGACATGGGGCTTGATCCCAGGACCCTGAGATCACGACCTGAGCCGAAACCAAGAGTCAGACGCTCAACTGACTGAGCCACCCAAGTATCCCGACATACTTAATTGTTAAAGACTTAATTGTAAAAGGCTGAACCAAGGAGAAGGGGCCTGGAAAATGGGTAGGAATTGACATTTACTGACCTCTTCTCCAACACAAATTATCTTATTTAATTTCTACAATACTTCCATGAGATTGGCTTTGTTATTCTCATTTTACAGATGAGAAGACTGAGGCTCTCACAGGTTAAAACTTATTAAAGGCTAAACACTAATAAGTGGTGAGCCTGAAATTCAAACTGGGGTCTGTCCAAACCACTGAACCTATACCTCTGACATACATGATAGGCACTGCTGCCTCATTGGGCCATATAGCTCTGGGACTGTGGTTCTCTGGCCTGCCCAGGAGAGACCTACACCTAATACAGACCCATTAACTCCTGGGTTTCAGAAGACTGAAATTTCCCTTACCTCCTTTATCCCCTGGACAAAAACATTACAGATCTGTAACCAGAGAACGTATCAATATTTTTCTTTAAATTATTTTTTAAAACCTTATTGAAGAAGACACAGGAAGGCACTAGCTTCTTTATCTAAGAAAATTAGATATATAAATTCTACTCAAAACAAGCCAAACAGTTGTCCATAATTAAGCATTTAAAATTTGTAAGATTAATCTGTTGATTAAAATGTTCACCTGCTTTATTCTGATATTTTCTCAGAAGTCTACTGAAAAAATGAAAAACACATGTAGTTCAGAAGTGGAATAATAAATTACTAGAATTAAATAACTAATAGTGCCTAACACAGCATGCTTCAAGGACCAGGCATTCAACAAAAGTTTACCAACCATATGACTCCATATGCTCTATTTTAGTCATATTTAAGTATACCTACTTTTGTTACTCTGGGTAGACCATTATATCAAACACACATACATAATGTATGCATGCACGTGCCTGCACACACACACACACTCAACTTCCTTTCAAAATTACATGCATTTTCAGGGGCCTGGGTGGCTCAGAAGGTTAAGCCTCTGCCTTCAGCTCAGGTCGTGATCCCAGAGTCCTGGGATCAAGCCCTGCATCAGGCTGTCTGCTCAGCAGGGAGCCTGCTTCCTCCTCTCTCTCTGCCTGCCTCTCTGCCTACTTGTGATCTCTGTCTGTTAATAAATAAAATCTTTAAAAAAAAATTACATGCACTTTGTTTTTAAACTGTTTCACTAGGAAACATTGGAATAGGAATGGGATACTATTTAGGGTTCCAGTTAGGAAATTCTGTTATGAAGTGTTTCAGAAGGAAGAGAATGAAAAATGCAAATACCTGTGAGCACACAGACAGACATTCAACAGAATAAACTAAATCTTCCCAAGCAGAAAGTCAATGTCTAGATTGTGCATATTCAAATTTACTTTATAAGTAAATTCACTTTATAAGAGAGGGCAAATAAAATACGTAAAAGAATTTATTCAGAAGTAAAATTTTAGCCTTTGCCGTAGGATTAGTACAGGTTTGGCCTAATCTTCAATGCATATACTGATGATCCTAACAACAATCCAGAGATAACAAATGACTCCATGTCACTTATGAGTGGTATGGTTTAATGGCAGTTTATTATTTTGGAAAGTGGAAAATTAAATTACTTATGGTAACTTCTAGTCAACTAAAATAACTCATTCTCCAATAATATTAGAGTTTATCCCGATATTTTACTAAAGTAGTCAATTTTAGAGATGACTTAAATATTAGCAATGTACTTTGTAAACCAAATTTTCACTTTCAAACCCTTTAAACCTTAAAATAGAAATGGTACATATAAAAAAATATACAGATTTGTAATTTTTAAAAGTCATTAAAAATACTATCTCCTTTATAAATAAATTAAGTGGCACATTAGGACCTGACTCTAAGCTGTCCAAATCCCAAGAATTCTGGTTAGTCATGAAGTTTTTTGCTTTTCAATCTACTATAGGTCCTTTGGTAGTTTTAACCTCCTGTTACATCTCAAGATGAAAGTAAATGATGTAGGATGAAAAATTTACATATTCAACTTTGCTAATTTTGTACATTTTGTCAAAGCTTTAGTAGGAAAGATATAATCAATAATGAAGTCTGAGAGCTACAAATGACAATACTCACCACTGTAGTTTAATAGAAAGCTAAGAATAAAAATTTATCTTCTAAAATATTGGTTTTGATCTCAAATGTTAAGTATACCAAAATACTGACTATAACTGGCAATCCCCAACCTGCAAAAACTGGTGTTCCCCAAATTCACTTTAATATACTAATTAATTGGCAGTCAGAGGCTATTTTCCAATAATATTTAAAGAACTGTTAAGCTCCCAGGTCAATCTAAAAAAGCCTTTGTGGCTCAGGTCACACTTGCAATACAAAATAAAATTTGATAGTAATATTTCCCCCACATCAAACTACCATGTATAACACTGTTTTTATTGACCAAAAAAAAAAAAAAAAAATTCTGAATTCAGTTAGCAATTGTCTCCCACCTTTTCTCAGGTGTTTATCTCCAAAAAGGACTGGGGAGTAACAATTCTGACAGACTTACTTTTAATGTTCTTCTCACTCATAAGTGGTCTACAAAATAGAAACTTCCTATAGTGAAAAAACAAGTAAGCCTTTAACAAATATCCATTATTCCCATCAGTTCTATTTCATTATGTAATATCCAAGACTTGATTTCAGCTCAGGTCCTGATCCTGGGGTCCGGGGAGGGTCCTGGGATGGAGCCCCACCTCAGGCTCCTCGTTCAGCCAGGAGTTGCTTGAAGATTCTCTCTCCCCCTCTGTCCCTCCTCATGCACACATGCTCACTGTCTCTCTCTCAAATAAATGAATATTATCTTAAAAAAAAAAATTACCAGATTGCTTCACTTACATTTTGCTGAACCTTCATCTTTCATACCACTTTTTAAGAGGTTGGCAATTAGATCGAAAAGGATTTTCATAAGCAAAAAAACACAAAGACAGGGAAGGAGGGAGAAAAACGGGAAAACCTCCAACTTCCTGCCTTTGGGAAGGAGACCTAAGCAATAATCCAATCAAGAAATCAAGAGTCAAAGGAAAAACATTTAAAATAACCACCCAGTAGTTACTCTGATACCAAGCATAACAGTCTCCAAATCAAAGTAATTAAAACATTTTTTAAATCTGGAATGACTAAAGCTGTTAATAAAAACATAAAAATATTGTGACATTCATCTGAGAACACATAAAAATAGCAGTTACAAATTTACCAAAGCCACAGTTACATACTGTACAACCTATAAATCCAGAGGTTGTTCAGTGTATGGGAGGGGTGGCTCATGGGTTCACTGTCACCAGAAGTCTGTGATTCAGATGGTCAACAAAACATGGGTCCAGTGTGAGAAAAACACCATCAACTCTGTGGCTTCTTAGGAATGAATGAGTAGCAAGAAGGCAGACACAGGGAAAAGAGACCTGCTAGCACAACCGCCCTTCTCTTAGACTAATCCAGAGACCTGGGTTCATGTTCCGGTTCTGCCAGTGACAAGATGTGCAATTTTCAAATGACTCTGGGCCCTCAATTTCCAAACCTATAAAATGAGAGCGTTAGGCTGGTCAGAATCTGTGGTTTCTTTCAGCTCTAAACCTTTTCTAAGGGCAGTCCCTTTATAAACATTGGACAATTGATAAACTGTATATTAAGTTTTTGTGCCCAATGGTAAAATACAAGAAATGAATTCAAATCACTCAACTACAACTAAGAGAGTACAGAGAGAACGGCCAAGCTGCAATGAAACAAAGGAGGGGGAAAGACGCCACATTCAGTACGTGCTAAACCAAAACAACCCAGGTCACAACCAACACTAAATAGTATTATAAAACAGTATCTGGGTAATTCAAACTAGTGAAAAATGGGTTGTATTTAATGCACAGAAAATACAACTGTTTGAAAATTTCACTGGTATATTAACATAGTCTGGTTTGGATACAGTAAAGCAGCAAGTATTAATTGATCATAACACCTTTTTTTTTTTTTTTTTTGCTAAGACTCTAGTATCCATTACCTACCTTTGCAATGACAAATAATATTTATATTTAGACAGGGTACTCTATATTTCTTTTTGCATCAAAAATATATTATGAATATAGGATTTGAAGCAATGTAAGAGGAAACCAATAAACATTTAAATCCTTAAAAGTAATCTAATCAGCTGAAATGATCTAACATTAACCCAGAAGAATAGCAGATATAGTCCCAGAACTATTTACTAACCCAACTGTATAACAAAATTACTTGGTACAGCATCATTACCAACACCACCACCATCATTACCTTCAGTATATATTTATTAAGCTGTGATACTATGTGTAGGTAATTCATACTAAAGTTACATGAAAATTAGTCTCCAAAGCTGAGGAAATTACATTCAAATTACAGAAACAAGATATATTTACAAACATTTCACAAATCTATATTACTAAGTACCAACAAAAAGTACAGACAATAAATGTTATAGTAATTCAGAGTAAGGCAAGCCTAACGGGGCCTGGGTTGGTCAGGGCAGCTTTGGGGCCAGGATGGGGTGGGGCAACTAAAAGAAGACTTTTAAGAAGGACTTGATGCTGAGGTCAGGGAACGGAAAGAAACTACTCCTGCTCTTTGGAACCATATACCCTACCTTATACTAGTTACATCAGTGATACCTAGACTGAACAATATTGAAAGCACAATCAACTAAGATGGCACTGGATAAGCAGCTAACATAACAAGATATTAAAAGAGAAGTTTCTATTGAGAACCAATGACAACTGACAACTCAAACAGATGGCAGAATATTCTCAAAATTTCCAAAAAAGAAAGAAGGAAAGAAAAGGAAAAAAAAAGTCAGTCTAAAAAGAGGGATCTTGAGATTATGCTAACTTCTACACCCAATATTAGTGAGAAAATCCTCAAAGAGGTTACAGAGCAGGGTTTTGGGAGAAGGTTTCCTTGGGGAGAGATATAGAACAAGTGCCCTTGCCTTCAAGAGAAAGGATGATTGTCACTCACCTAAAGCCTAGAGGAAAAGGCTTTGATGGGAGCACGTGAAGATCTCGATATGTGTTTCAAGCACTTAGAAGAGGATACTGAAGTGGCACCTGATTCATCCTTGAAAAATCGAAAGGATCAGAAACTGGATGAAGAGGTATGTGAGAGTAAATGAGAGATGCTGAACTGGGACCACTACCAGAGTCTGTCTGGACATAGAATGAATGTTCCCTAAGGACAAAGATGGGCCCTGTAGGGAAAAACAAAACAAAACAGAGTAAGCTGGGGTAGGGTCACTGGGTCTATCCAAGGTGAAAGCTTGAACAGCCTTCAAAAAAATAAACATGAAGTTCCTGCCAGATCTAAGAGGCTGAGGAAGGAGTACGCAACCAGCCAGAATAAAGATGCATTCTCACTGTCTAGCAACCTGAGGTGAGGAATCCTGAGCAATGGAGGTAGGTGGTAGAAGATGCAGGAGGGAAAGAATTAGTTTTAAAGGTGTGCAAAGTCTACAAAAGCACTAAAGCCAGATTACCATGCCCTATTCAAATAAAGTTTACTGCTAGTCCTTCCTCTCTTCCCTCTTCCTTTTCCAAAAGGGGAGGGGAGGGTGTTAAACTAGGACTGGATAGACAAAGCACGAACAGTAGAAAAGCCTACTCAGAAGACAAAAGTTAGTGATGCCCCCCCCTTCCCTGATTATTGGCTGGGAATGGGCATGGGGGAGAAGCTCCATACTTAATTTAAGTTTGGTTTGGAGTTTTTACTTGTTGGCACTGGACATTTTTATTTTTTAGAAGATTTTTTAAAGTAATCTCTACACCCAACATGGGGCTCAAACTCACAACCCCAAGATCAAGAGTCACATGCTCTTCTAACAGAGCCAGCCAGGCGTCCCAGCACTGAAAATTTTAAATAATTGAGACTTATGCAATTAAGTTACTGAATTTGTATTATCTAAAAGTAACCAGAAAAGTCAAGTGTATATATGGGCAAGTGTATATATACTCACAGGAGTAAACTGAAAGGAGCAGTGAGTAACACAAAAACAGCTGTTTTGTAATTACTTTCCACAAGTCTTGCTTTTCACCCTAATGCACCAAAGAGGCAACACAGTGGAGAGTAGAGAAGTACACAAATGTGATCCTACTAAACATAACTCAACCCATCCAGCTTCTCTGCCTATCCTGAGATGGTTCAACCATCAAAAGTCCCAGAAATTTGCCATAACATGACTCAAGGATCTAACAGTAATTCTTAAAATTTACTAAGAGTATCCTAAGTATAATAGATTCAGTTTAAAAGGCAGAGACTGTCTTGCTCCCTACTGTATCTCTTAACAGTTAGCAAAGTGTCCCTTACATACAAGGTGCTTTAAAAACTATTGTTCTCCTTTCTAGGAGATAGCTGCTATGTTAGGTTATAAGGAAATAGAATCTGAACAAATAGGTCTGCAGCTGAGATTGCTTTTTATTTAAACATCTATTGAATACATAGTTGTATGAAATTGTAATACAGCTTAGTTTCATCCTTATTCTTTCATAGCCAGCCAAGTATCAGGAAAATGCATGTATTTTCAATACTGTACTACAACAATGTGAGATACATGTGAAAATTTTACACTTTACTATTCAACTAGAACAATTACCGTATATATATATTTTTAAGGGTTTCATAGAAAACTCTTAAGAGAAATACAATAAAGCAATGCTCTCAAATGCAGACTAGTTTAAAAAGATAGAAACATTTAAAAAACATACTATCCAATATTTTACTAATACTTCATTGGTACAGAGTCTCTCTTTTCAGCGACAGCCTGAATTAAGAGCCTACTACCTTAGCTGTTGTATCATCAGCCCTCTGTTAAAGATTAGGAAGCAGGGGCTCAGAATTTAGTGATTTGTTCAAGGTCCTATTACTAGTAAGCAGTAGAACAGGAGTTTTAACTCAAGACAGATTCCCAAGCCATGCTCACCATAATGCTGAAAAGCTGAGTACTACTGACTCATTATTACTAAAAGAAATAAAATCCTATTTTAACTATTATGATATCTAATTTTGAAATATAAGCTAAGCTTCCAACCTAACTCTACAGATGTGAATTTATTAATAAACTCTTCATGAGTGAAAATTCTATATAGTAGATACTGGTAGTTTCTAACAGTTGAAATATTACTGAGGATATCATTTTTATGATACAGTATTTACAAGAAGTACACATAACTGTAAAATTTGACAGTTTCCAAAACGGTACATAAGGGAAGCATGTCTTATTGTATGTTTCAGAAACTACATGGTGTTAGCTCCAACAGAGTCCTATTATCTGATTATTTCATTCTCACATCTTATCTTAGTAATAAATGCAGGGAACAGGTGGGAGAAACCCTAGATATTCCAGTATAAGTTAGTACTTCTCAACACAGGATGAGTCCTCACACTTCCCAAGGAACATACAGCAATGTCTAGAGACATGTTTATTGTCATAATGGTGTGTTTCACATAGGTGTGGGGTGCCACTGCAATCTTCTAAGTGGCACCAGGAATTCAGGAATGCTGTTAAATATCTATAATGCATAGGACACCCCTGCCTGCTCCCAACAAGGAATTAGCCAATTCAAAATGCCAAAGTGCTAAGGCTGAGAAACTCTAGTGTAAGGGATCAAATGTCTGAGGCACTTAGCAGAGCAGGTGGCAAGAGTGTTTAGAGATTGTAAACTATAAACACTAAGTCAGAGTCCAGGTAACACTCAGTAAAGATGAGGTATAGCACTCAAACCTTGACAAGCACTGATATGGGGGGCAGCATTCTGCCTCATTAGATTTAAGGTGGGTAAACAGAACGTGAGAGCAACTTCTATCAATATTCTCACCTTTAATAGTTGTTAATTTTTTTCTTACAAAAGAACAGAAAATTGAAGAAGCATAAATAAAAAGAGAAGTTGTTTACTGGAGAGATGAGAAATCTCATTAAGCGGCACCCAGTTAGTTCCCTACCAACTTAGAATGTTTCTATTACAGCAGGAACCTAGAGGGTTACAATCTAAAATCAGGACAAAGGGTGTTGTGGGCCCACCATAAGAAAGTCAGAATACATAAACATCCATGTGCTTCATTCTGAACATCATTATTCTGAAGAACAAACATGATTTCAGGAAACCAGGCTTTGAGCTCCCAAATGTATAAATGCCCTGATGATACACTATCTTCTGGATCCTTTCTTTCCCTGAATATGGGGACCATCTGTCAGAAAAGGAAACAGTAAAAACCGAGCACACAGCAAACTCCAAGACACTATGGATCAAAAACAAAAATCAAAAAACAAAATTTCCACCAGTCTTGCCTTGTCTGCATGGCTGTTTTACCATTAGGTACTTGTCCCTTTTTCTTTGCTCTTCTGTTGGAACACTCACTCTTCAGTCCTTTCATGCTACTTTTCTTACTACCCACAATCATATTTCTTCACCAAAATCTTTTTTTTACCCTCTTCAGATCCCCATTTCACTCCCATTTCCTTTCTTCCAACTCTGTTTTACTTTACTCCCACAATAGTGTCAACTAGTACTGGAATTATATAATGTGAATTTTGGAGTTGAAGAGAGACTTCAGGGCTTACCTATTAGTAAACACCCAGGATGCCCACCTCTCTTCATCATACCCACACCACCACCAAGTGGTTAGTTGATTCAGCTTAAACATTTTAAGATCACCTCTACTAAGTTTCAGACACCATGGATCACCTGTTCGAAATTAAGGGTTATTGAAAGATTACTGGTGAGAGCTAAACAAAGCAATAAAACCCATCTATCTGAATTGCTCTTGCTTCACAGATACCAACTCCTTCTCATGATCAACATTAACTAGAAAAAGGCCCACCATCCTAAACTACGGCTGACCAAATATGCAGGTTACGCTCTGAAAATTATCTTGATAATTATTAATTATCTTGATAGACTGAAACACTTACCTAAGTGCAGACACGTGAATCATCTAAGAAGCCTTGTTTGACATTGTCAGCATAAGGAATGACTCATTAAATCCCCCAAATGCCATGCAAGGTATGTTTTACCCTCCTACATTGCTCAGGTTTATTCTCCCCTTAATTACGTTAACAACAGAAGATACTGATTAATTGGGAGTTATGTTGGGTAAATACGGTACTGTACTTTCATAAAGCGGTGTAAAGGCTCGTGGAGTCTGGGCAGACGCATGAGCCCAAAACTAAAGTGATTGATTGTTGTGCAATAAAGGAAGTAGTTCCTAATTTGTTCTGTGCTGGGTTACCCCTAAAGGGCAGCAGGATGTTAAGTCCCATAAACCCAGCCGTGCCGCTGAGTTGTCTCGTTTCAATGAACATCTCCAGCGTTCCACGGAAGTTTGAACGGTTCTTGGAGCTTAGTCTCCAGCTGTTGCTTCCCCGGAGGAGACCACCCCCCCGCCCCGCCCCCGCTTCAACTCGCCCCGGGCCGGAGGGCGCGCAGCCTCCCAACCTGGCACCTGAGCCCGGCGCGGCCCGCACAGGGTCCCAGCCGTGCCGACCCCGCCGCCGCGCCCTTACCTTGGTGAGCTGAGCGATTTTCTTGCTCATTTTCAGGTGCAGGTCCTGGCTATAGTCCATGCTGTGCCCCGCCTGCTGCGCGGCGGCCGGCGAGGGCGCGAATTTGGCTGCCGAGCTGCCGTAATAGTGCTGCTGCCAGCTCATGCCCGGGGTCGCCATCTTCCCGACAGACCCCGGCCGGGGCACCAGTCCTCGCGCTCCAGGGGCGGCCCGCGGAGCAACGGCGTCTGGGAGGCAAGAGCCGGGACGGCCGCTTCCGGACCCGACCCCCGATGTCTGTCAGGTGCAGCCGCAGGCGCCCTCCGGTTCACGACCCTCCGGTAACCCCCGTCCAGAGACGGGGCAGCCCTGCCGGATCGAGGCCGCAGGCGACACCCGCGCGGGGCAGATGCCCGCGGTCCAGCAGCGCGGTCCCGGGCCCGGCCCGCCCTCTCCCGCTCTTCAGCGGACGCCCGGCGGAGGCGTAGTGGGCAGCGTGGCCCGGCAGGTTCCACTCCCCGCCGGCACCAGGGACCTAGCGAGACGGCCGCCGCCGGAGCTGCGAAGGGAGGTGGAGACGGGGCGGGCTGGTGCGGGGGAGAGGCGGGGACATGGAAGAGGACTCGGGAGCCGCGGAGCTGCCGTTACCAGGACGCGCGGCCCGCGATGCGCGCGGGGACGCCGACGTCATTTCTCCGCAGCCAAGCCCCGCCCCGCGCCGCCGCCGCCGGCCCCGCATTCTCGCGGCGGGGCCAGGCGCTTCGCGACGGCCTGCGGAGACCTTGCCGCCAGGTGCCTCCGAACCCTGCGGTGGGTATCCCGAGCCCCCACCTGGGCGCTGAGCCGCGAGGGCCGCGCGTGTGAATCTACGTAAAAAATTCCGCGAGAGAGGATGGGGCTATCTGTGGTCCTTTCGGTTTGCGGAACGCGTGCGGATTTACTGAGGCTTTCCACGTGCAACATCGCGTGCACTGGGGCCAAGTGGCTCTTCCCCCAAGAAGGGCGTCAGGCTCGCACCCAGTGCGTTCCCAAGGCTGGCCTCAGCACCTCGGACATGGGTAATGAAATGGCCCAGAATACAACAATCGCTGCCTTGACCTATTCAAACTCATATAAATACGATGGTTACAATGTTCCAAGTCGACCACTGTCCTAAATTCAAAGCTAGTATCTGTGTGTGAACTCAATTAGTATAGCACTACACTCCTACTTTTCCCCAGTCTTAATGGAGACTGAGACAATTATGTATGAAATCTCGTTGGCTGGAAGTAAACGGGGAAAAACAAGATGCCCACTCCTTAAGGATTTGGGGCTGAGCCAAAAAGTGTGTCATTACTTGTGCATTTCACCTCTCCAAATGTGTTATTTCCTACTGATTGACTCCTAACATCTCTACTCCTGTAGGTCAAATGATTCTTCTTTTTTAAGTGTATCCTGTGTTGAAGTAAATAAATCGTTTTAGGACAGTGTTAACACAAACTTTTAAAATGTAGAATTTTATCTATTTTAAGAATGCTTTCTCCAGGCAGTTTTGCAGACCTGAATTCCCCCGTGTGATTTCTCTTTAGTATGCAACTAACAATCATTGTTTAAGTCTAGATTATTAACAAATCGAATTGGGAGCCAAATTATCATAAAGTGTCTGTTACAATACCTAAACCAACAAGGTGAATATTGAACAACATCATGAAATACTTCCAGAATTGTGGGAATTCCAGAAAGGAAGACTGAAATTGGCTTACATTTTTTCCCCCAGATGCTAGGTGCTCAGCACCTCACACACTCCCCATTCCTCCATTCCCCCATAGACTTTCCAGAAAAAAAGTTCTCTAGTTCCAAGGTTCTGAATGCAGCAGATGGCCAGAAACAAATATCATGCAAATTTTGCTCTGTTCTTAAGCTCTAATAATTCAATGAAATTAAAGAGAATTAGGAGCTAGTGTTATTTCATCAAATTCTAGGCATATAAGTAAGATTCACAATCATTTTAGAATTCTTACATCCTTTACATTCTAAGCAGAAATAAACACTCCAAAGATTCCTTGTTTCCTTAAATTTTTATAACTCAGTCTTTTTTTAAAAGAAAGATTTCATTTATTTGACAGAGCATGTGCATAAGCAGGGGAGCCAGAGAGGGAGAAGCAAATTCCCCACTGAGCAGTCAGCTTGATGCAGGGCTTGATCCCAGGATCCTGGGATCATGACCTGAGCTGAAGGCAGTCACTTAACCGACTAAACCACCTAGGCTCCCCTATAACTGAATCTTGGTAGGGCAATGGAGGTATTTCTGGTTTTGTCTCTATGATATAATGGAAAGAGTATAATACTGGAAATAAGGAGACCAATGTATAGCTTCAGCTGAGTCATTGAGCCTGTTTGTCCCTCAAATGCCTCCTCTGAAACAAGATGGTATTTATCAGTCTCTTCCCACTCTAACTTGGTAGTTAGAGGTTGAGGCCCTGGTTTACTCTGAACCCTATCACATGAGTTCCTGCCTTCACTATCCAGCATAGCCCGAGAGGAGACTTTTCCTAAATATTGTGCTCACAAGACACCTAGTGTCATTCCATGAATTGAATATTTTTTGCCCTACCACAAAGGGATAACACAGGTCATCTGTATAGAGTTCTATTCAATTATAAATAATAAATAGAAACATAATAATATAATAATATAATACACTCATAATCCTATTACCTAGAATCTCACTTTTTAAAAATCCAGTAGAGGAGGTGTGCAATAGGAGAGAAACAGGAAAAGCTAGTTAGGCAAGAGATTTTTGTTTAGTACCTGTTTCTCTCATGAGAAGGTTTATGCAGAAATATTTATTAAATGCCTGTTGTGTGCCAGGTGCTGAGGTAGCAGTACTGACTAAGGATCAGCCTCTGTTCTCAAAAAGTTGGTATCTAGTGGAAAAGACAATAGGGGACACCTGGGCTGCTCAGTGGGTTAAGCCTCTGCCTTTGGCTCAGGTCATGATCTCAGGGTCTTGGGATTGAGCCCCACATGGGGCTCTCTGCTCAGCAAGGAGCCTGCCCCACCCCCCACGCCTGCCTCTCTGCCTACGTGTGATCTCTGTCAAATAAATAAATCTTAAAAAAAAAAAAAAGACAAAGAATAAGATGCAATGCAACATGGTGTTAAAGGAACTCTCAAGAGGGACAGTTGACCTCGCTTGAGGTGTCAGAGAAACTTCACACACGAACAAAGGCAATAATTGAACAGATTGCTGAAGTATGAGTTTTCAGAGAAAAAGGGGTGGTAGGAAGGTGGATTACAAACTCAGAGGATAGCAAGAGCAAAGCCCTGAAGATGAGAGATAACATAATCTCCTTAGGAAACAGCAAGAGGTGCAATATGGCTGGAGCAATGAGTTTGATGGAATGTCAAAATATGAGATAGAGCAGGTGTCAAGATTATTCATGGGAGGATGCTTATTTGCCTTGATAAGGGGTTGGGTCTTTATCTTGAAAACAATAATGAGCCACTGAAGGCCTTTACACAGGAGAATTAAATAATCAGATTTGCACTTTAGTAACATAATTCTTGTGACTATGGAAAATGGACTTCAGAGGCAACTTCATAGGCAAGGAGACTAGTTATGAGGCTATTACACTTATTGAAATGAGAGAGGATGAAACATTGACCTAACCTATGACAGTGAGAATAAAAAGAAATGGATATATCTGACACACCCATAAGGTAAAACAGACAGGACTTTGAGGCTGTGGAAGAGAGAGTAGTCAAGGGTGCCACCTATGATGGGCTAGAGGAGAGGCAGGTGGAGAAAGTGGTAAGTTTGGGGTAGAACATGTTGCCTTTGAGGTACCCTTGGGACATCCAAATGCAGATGTTCAGTTGCAATGCAATATAGAATAAAAGAGGTAATATAGTAACCAAATTGGAATACAAGAGAAGGTAAATATTGCTTACAAGAGACCAGAAGCTCTTGGTATGTGAAAAGAAGCATCTGTTTAGGCAGTTTGTAATTTATAACATCCTCGAACCTCTCTATGAACAGGAGTCATAACCCATGGTTGGTCATAACTCATGGCCAAAAGGAACAATACCAAAGACATGGACTCATAGTTAAACAGGAGTAGAGGCTGGTGTGGGGGAAAAGTCACTGAAAGCAGGTAGAGGAATAAGTTGGAAATAAGAAGAATTATTACTTATTAGAGCTGGAAGAGAATTTCAAATCCAAATTCAAATACATTATTTTATACATATTGTGTATCCAAAAGTTTGAGTTGCACAGATATTCAAAACCAATTAGCAATAGAGCTAGAATTGTGGCCTAGATATTTTAAACCCCAGTTATTCCTGGTTTAGTAAACAATAGTTTAAAGCTATTTATAGGAGAATCTCTGTTCTGATATTCTTTGACTAGAAATTTCTTATTCTAAAACCATGCACCGATATTCCAATTATGATTTATACTCAGAATGATGTCTCCCAGGCTCTCAAATTCCCTACATACTTTCTAAAATTGTTAGAAGTGTTTTGGGGAGGGACAAAGAAAGTGGTAGTGGTGGAGGTAAAGGCTGGTTAATGGTAAAGCTAATGAAGGTTTCATGACTCCTTCCAGAAGGGGTCCTAACTAGTGATAACATGGTTACAAGATTTAGTAAAAAAATTATGAAAATCACTTTCGTGTATTTTCTCTGTCTTCCAAATTGTTCATACTTCAGACTCCAGAGAACCTAGCTTAACCTGACCAGCAGTATCTAAAGTTAAGAATTAATATTAGGATTAAAGTTTGAGCTTAGAAGTTAGTAGACCAAAAGTACAGGCAACAAAAGAAAAAATAGCTACATTGTACTTCATCAAAATAAAAAAATATATGTATCAAAGAACATTACCAACAGAGTTAAAAAAAAAAAGTATCCCACAGAATGGGAGACTATATTTGCAAATTATATATCAGATAAGGAAATAATATTCAGAATTTAATGGTCAACTAATCTTCGACAAAGCAGGAAAGAATGTCCAGTGGAAAAAAGACAGCCTCTTCAATAAATGGTGTTGGGAAAATTGGACAGCCACATGCAGAAAAATGAAATTGGACCATTTCCTTACACCACACACAAAAATAGACTCAAAATGGATGAAGGACCTCAATGTGCGAAAGGAATCCATCAAAATCCTTGAGGAGAACACAGGCAGCAACCTCTTCGACCTCAGCCACAGCAACATCTTCCTAGGAACATCACCAAAGGCAAGGGAAGCAAGGGCAAAAATGAACTATTGGGATTTCATCAAGATCAAAAGCTTTTGCACAGCACAGGAAACAGTTAACAAAATCAAAAGGCTGGGACGCCTGGGTGGCTCAGTTGGTTAAGCAGCTGCCTTCGGCTCAGGTCATGATCCCAGCGTCCTGGGATCGAGTCCCACATCGGGTTCCTTGCTCTGCAGGGAGCCTGCTTCTCCCTCTGACTCTGCCTTCCACTCTGTCTGCCTGTGCTTGCTCTCACTCTCTCTCTCTCTTACAAATAAATAAATAAAATCTTTAAAAAAAAAAAAACAAAAAAAAACAAAAAAAAAAACAAAAGGCAACTGACAGAATGGGAGAAGATATTTGCAAACGACATATCAGATAAAGGACTAGTGTCCAAAATCTATAAAGAACTTAGCAAACTCAACACCCAAAGAACAAATAATCCAATCAAGAAATGGGCAGAGGACATGAACAGACATTTCTGCAAAGAAGACATCCAGATGGCCAACAGACACATGAAAAAGTGCTCCATATCACTCGGCATCACGGAAATACAAATCAAAACTACAATGAGATATCACCTTACACCAGGCAGAATGGCTAAAATCAACAAGTCAGGAAATGACAGATGCTGACGAGGATGCGGAGAAAGGGGAACCCTCCTACACTGTTGGTGGGAATGCAACCACTCTGGAAAACAGCATGGAGGTTCTTCAAAATGTTGAAAATAGAACTGCCCTATGACCCAGCAATTGCACTATTGGGTATTTACCCTAAAGATACAAACGTAGTGATCCAAAGGGGCACGTGCACCCGAATGTTTATAGCAGCAATGTCCACAATAGCCAAACTATGGAAAGAACCTAGATGTCCATCAACAGATGAATGGATCAAGAAGATGTGGTATATATACACAATGGAATACTGTGCAGCCATCAAAAGAAATGAAATCTTGCCATTTGCGACAACATGGATGGAACTAGAGCGTATCATGCTTAGCGAAATAAGTCAAGCAGAGAAAGACAACTATCATATGATCTCCCTGATCTGAGGAAGTGGTGATGCAACATGGGGGCTTAAGTGGGTAGGAGAAGAATCAATGAAACAAGATGGGATTGGGAGGGAGACAAACCATAAGTGACTCTTAATCTCACAAAACAGAGGGTTGCTGGGGGGAGGGAGGGTTGGGAGAAGGGGGGTGGGGTTATGACATTGGGGAGGGTATGTGCTTTGGTGAGTGCTGTGAAGTGTGTAAACTTGGCAATTCACAGACTTGTACCCCTGGGGATAAAAATATATGTTTATAAAAAATAAAAAATTAAAAAATATTCAGAATTTATCTAAAAACTTCTATAACTCAATAATGACAACAAAACAATCAGATTAAAAAATAGGCACAGACACCAGGCTGACTCAGTCAATGAAGCATGCAACTCTTCATCTGGGGTGGTAATTTTGAGGTCCATGTTGGGCATGGAGATTATTTTTTTTTAATGGGCAAAAGACTTAAAGACACATTTCCCCGAAGAACACATACAAATGGCCAATAAACACGTGAAAATATGCTCAAGAAAATATGCTAATAATTAGAGAAATGTGAATCAAAATCACAATGAAATACTACTACACACCCATTAGAATGGCAGTTATGAAAACAGAACAGAAAATAAGTTTTATGAGGAGAGATTGGGACCCTTATACATTGCTGGTAGTAATTAAAAATGGTACAGCTGCTGGATAATACTATGGTAGGTCCTCAAAAAATTAACCATAACATTGCCATATAATCTAGCAATTCCACTTCAGAGTATGTACCCAAAAGAATTAAAAGCAAAGATTCAGAGATATTTGTACACCAATGTTCATAGGCGTATTATTAACAAAGCCAAAATGTGAAACCCAAGTGTCCATCAGCAAAAGAATGGATAAACAATATGTGGTATCTCCATACAACAGCATATTATCCAGCCTTAAAAATGAAGGAAATTCTGACATATGCCGCAGTATGGACAAAACTTGAAGACATTATGCTAAATGAAATAAACTAGTAACAAAAGGACAAATACTGTATGACTCCACTTACATGAAGTGCCTAGAGTAGTCAAATTCAGAGACATAGAAAATAGAAGTTTGGTTGCCAGAGACTGGGAGGAGATGGGAATGGGAAATTATTATTTAATGGGCACAGAGTTTCAGATTGGGAAAATAAAAAACGTTCTGGAAGTGGATGGCAGTGATAATTGCACAGCAATGTGAATACACTTAATGCAATGAATTGTACTTTTAAAAGTGGTTAAAATGGAAAATTTTATGTTATGCATATTTTACCACCAAAAAAAAGGACACTAATTTCTTCAATGAAAGTTTCCTTCACTAACTTTGGGATATCTATTCCAGAGAACAGATCATCAGAAACTACTGTTCCAAACCAACATGTATCTATTGAATGCTTCCTTTATGGAGTGAAATAGTCATTTCCCATCCCAGGTCATGGTTAGCTATAGAGGACATCTAGATATTAATTCTGAAAAAAGGAAGAGTTTGAAAAATGATCTTCTTTCTCTGTTTTTCTTTTCCCACCCATTTGGGATAGAAGAGTCATAGAATTCAAATCAGTCAATTGAGAATGGAACTAAATATTTACAAAAATGCCTGACAGACAGTTTTGGGCAGGTGATCTCCAAGGAAACTTACCAACTCTCATCTTTTCTGAATTGCATTGTTAAACCTCTTAGGAATATTCAGTACTTGAATGAAACTTAATTCAATGTCATGCGACAAGGTTTAATAGCGTAAGGACTCAATCAATAGAGACTGTGTACAAGAAATAAAACTCTAGTAGAATCAGTAAGCACACCAGATCTCTGTAAAACTTCACACAAGTACAGAACATTTTTCTTTTGTATTAAACATTTTCCAAGTGATGACCATTCCTTTGGTGCCAGTCTCTAATCATAATGATGAATATCCTTATATTCCAGGACTGATTGTGCCACTAAGCCAACTCTTTTTATCTGTAACATTAAGACATAAGCTAAATGATCTTAAGGTTTCTTATATTTCCCACATATTGCATTGAATTATTTCATATTTTTAGAACACATAGTTTTATTATACTTATTTGTATATATTATACTACAGTCAGTAATACATCAACTATCAAGTTCACTTCCTAACACACCAAAGCATGGTACAAAGTATAATGCCAAAAAAGATTGTAGATCTGTCTAGATAAGTGGTAGACATTACTATAAAGGCATTTGACTCATTCATTGGTGTCTTGGTCTGTGTTCCCTTCTTTTTCTCTCTTTTCTCTATGAGCTTAGAAAACTTTTCTCTGTCACGGCAATCAGTTAAAAGTGGTATAATACTTCTAAAATGTTTGATGCATTAAAAACGTTCAATAAATGTTTGTTTCCAAATTTTAGTTAATTTCACTTTCTCCATCAAAACAATTATTAGTTTTTTCTTTATGAACAAAATAAACTTTTCTATAAACGTAATCAACCAGCAACTAACTGGTTTATCCCTCTACTTTGTTTGGGTTCTTCAAAAGCAGACTGAATGAGGTAACTTACTTGATAGGTAATCTTGGGAAGCAGAGAAACTGAGAGAGATAAGAAAGAAAAGTCATTTGAGAACACATTATTGAGCTGGCTACCACACTGACCAACTGGAACTCAAGTTTCCTAAGGATTCTCCAAGAAACCATATAGAATCCATCTTAGAATTTTCCTGCCCAAGGACAAAGACTGATGCACTTATCAACTGACTCCCTTCCCCTATTGAGAAAAGCTTTCAGGGGAATTAGTCCCCTCACATTCTGGTCATTCAATGTAGGTTTAGTGAACTTCTGTGGCTTTGGAGAGAGTGATGAGTTAGGAAGGCAGAAAGATATTCCAGGCACTTGTTGGGCAGGGGTGTGAGTGGTTGGGGGTGGTGGACTGTGGCTTCCATGGGAACTGACCAACACCTTTGCAGCTGAAATCAAAGGAAGTACCACAGGACACCAAAAGTATCTGCTACCCTCTATCATTAAAGCTTTTCAGATCCATTTTTGCCTTATATAAAGTCCATTCAGTCATCATTTCGTGAAGATCATGATTAGCTGCTAATTCTCAAAAGGACTTAAGAGAGCTGAGGAGCAAGCAGATGTCCCATGTTGCAAATGGTCCAAAGACCATAATTTACATTCATCAGGTTCCTTCTCTACCACCCATTATAGATTTTCCTCATCTGTGGCAAGTATTTTAGCTGGGCTGAGTTATTTATTTGGGAGAGAGACCCAGGTTTTCATCTTTCAGGCTAAGCTCTTGGATGGCTTGCTCATGTAAGATTGAAGTTGCTACAGTTTTTCATTCAGTGCTACCACCAGGTGTGAAAGAACAAGGAGAATCCCAGTGACTCTTTTGAGATCTAGAAATATTCCTCCTTGCCCCCATTATTTATCAGCAATACCAGGTATGGATGATAATCAGATTAATTAATCTGTCAATATTAAAAAAATGTCTTTCTTTAGCTACTAGTACCCTAAGTAAAGCCAAAGTTATCAGGTAGTAGTTGTAGCTATAGGTTTTGTGAGACTTTTGTTGTATCTCTCAGTAGTAGAGATTTCTTCTTCCCACAAGCAGTAATCAAGATCTATAATTTAACAGAGCCTAGGGATGTGAGCAGAGGAAGCACAACTCTGCAATGAGTTCACTGCAATGAGTTCATTGATGGTGAGAGAAGTCATTCCCACTTCCCTGCCTTGGTTTCCAGGCCCATGTATTCTAATCATTGAGTACACAGCACCATATATTGGCCATTGGCTTAGTGCATACACCTCATCATGTAGAACAATTCCCAACCATACAGAGTGTTGTCCCCAAACTAACTGAACCCTTTCTAGTCCATTTGTACACTCCATCAGATCAGCTTCATCTAGATAATGTGGTGTGTGGTAGGAACAGTGGATCCTATGGTCTTGGGCTCATTGTTTTCCCTTTGTTGTATCTCTTTCACTGTGGTTCTTTTAGTTGAAAGTGATGTTATTTAGGATATGTCAGTAAATAAATCATTCTTTAAGCCCACAGATAATGACCCTGAAAGAGATGCTATGGGTGAAGAAGCCAAGAACATATCCAGAATAGGATATGCTTCCTGTAAGGATGAATCACTTCTTCCTCTGGGGTGGTGGTGGTGGTGAGAGATCTGATGTAATCAGCTTGAAACTAAGTGCCTGCCTGGTGTCCTGGAGGATTGATACTTCATTGAATGCTCGGTATTGGTCTTTGCTGCTGACAAGTCAGAACTTTTACAGAAGCAGTAGCTATTTCAGTTTGGTAAGAAGGAGCCAATACTACTGGGGCCATGCATGGTCCCCATACCTACTAACAAAGCTACTTTGTGCATGGGTCCATTATACTAACATTGGGGTATTAAGAACAGAGGTTGGCTGACATTTGCATGAGGAGAATCCTGTTTACCTGTTGCTAGGAGTCATAGATAGTCTCTGGTACACATTAGTGTAAGACACAAGGATGTGCATGTTCATTTCTATTCCTATACTTTCTTATACTCCATATACATCTCTCCCGAACTTTATACTTGATAGTAAAATCTTAGTCATCCTAGGCCTCTGACCAATCAGCCAAGTAATTATCCACTGCCCAGGAGAGCATATATATCCTTATATTAGGCTAATTCTTCTTCCATACACTAAGTGCCTGTCCCACTATGTCCCTCTGCCCACTATGAGGCTTTCTTTTTACCACTGTCTTTTAGTGGTGGTAGTACTATGGATGGAATATAGCACAACAGCAGACCATTTTCACTTGTACCAGCATATAGAACAAAGCCATCTTTAAAATAGGCTTGGATTTTTTCTCTCCTCTATCAGTTGGTCACAGGAAACATCTCATGATGTGGAATGACAGAGAATCACTGGTGCAACAGAGGGTGGTGACAAGGGAGTCTGGTCACCTGTTTGTAAAGTTTACTTCTGCCCTCTGGACTTTCTTAGACCTGATCCTGTATATCATTTCCATCATGTGATGAATCGCTGCTCTCTAAGCTCACCTTATAACTTAGATGATTTGACGATAAACTTACATTTTCAATCACTTGATGTCCTATAGTCAGGTGCTCAGTCTCTACTAGGACCCTGTAGTATAACAGAAACTGCTTTTCAAATAGTAGGTGGTTTTCTGTAGCAGGAGGCAGACCTTGATTCAGAATTCTAGAGCTCTGAATTACCACTCTCCACTGAATCTGTTGGGTCACATAGTCTAGTTATAAGAAAACTTGTACCATTGCCTGAACTGCTGCAGAGTCTTTGCTCCTTTGAGTCTCACTTGAAACTAGAAAATTTCCATGTTACTCAATAAATGGTTTGGGGCAGTATTGGCTGTCTCTAAAATTAAGAGACCAAACTTGTGCTATACTTCTTGCTAAGTGTTAGGAATGCAAATTTTAATAACTAAGTATATCCATCTTAGTTATATGTTTCGGGTTTGGGAGAGTGACCACAGGATGGCCTTCAAACCCATTGGAGATGCCTTGTAACAGGACTCCATTTATCCCCTGGCCTCTTGAAGCCTCCATTTTATTGAGGGGAGTATAATGACCTTTGGGTTCCCTATTATGAGTGACAACTTAGATTCTGTATCTAAAAGTCTAGGTAAATGACTATAGTTTGCTTTATGAGAAGAATTGAAGAGTTAATGTATATGTTTATGAGGGAGCTGCATGGTTTTTCCTTGAGGAGATCAGGATTCCTTTTCGGCCATTGGGCTCTGGGTCTAGGAACTACCTCACTTCCGGGAACTCAACAAAAAAATTATAATTTTCTATCATCAGGATGCTGATCCTAGCCTGCTGCTCATCTGTTTTTGATTTTTTTAAATTATGGAAATCAAGTAATACTTTCACAGGTTGCCTATCTATCTTATCTCTAAGAATACAGTCTATTAGTCATTACCCCAAATCTCGAAGGTCCAGGAACCCTGGGTTACCCCTCTAGTTTTATTGCCTATTACGGTAACTACGTCTTTGATGTTTAAGTGCAGTTACCTGGCCTCCATTCTCATGGAATTCTTTTATTCCCATTGACCCTTGGGAATCCAATTCTATGACAGCATTTTGTTCCATGAGCCCTGGTTCAGAAAGTACACTGTCACTGAACTTTTAAAAGTGCTTTCACATTTTTTATTACCTCAGTAAAGGGAATAGTCTAGGAAATGTTGTCCAACAATGGATCTCACATAAAAACCCTATTCTAATATATCGACCTCTTTGAGTCTTCTGATCTATTCTTTAATACTGTGATAGGTAGTTCTGGCATCTCTGCATCATTGTCATGTTCCAGCTTAAAGGCACCATCTCAGCAGTTGTTGGGACAATTGAGGTATCCTTGCCAAGATGTTAAATTCTGAGTCATGTTCTATGTTCCAACAAACTCTCCCCTATTCTGCTTTATATCCCACTTATCCCATTTTATTTAAACCTTCAAATCTATTCCCATAGATCTTTCCCTCATTCTTGTCAGTACATATTAGCCAGATTCTCTAATTATTACAGTAAGTTATTTCTTTCCATAGCAGAGACTGTACCTTCCTTCATATTTAGTACTCTGGGACCTGACTCTCATTGTTAATCTGCAGAACAATTGAAAGAGTCAGTAGAGAAGATCCCAAGGAGGGTAAGCCTCATGTTGCAAGCATTCAACTCAGGGAGGTGCTCATCCTCTCCCAGCAAGAGAAGAATGCTGTTTTCTAGTGAGGAGGAGAGACTGGTTTCTACAGCCTCCATTATTCAAGAGCATCCAGTGTTTAAGGCCCTCACACGTATTCTTAGAGATGCCTTAAACCCAAGTCTCAGGGTCCCTGTCATACTCCATCAAAGCCATAGATCCTAGACATAGAAGATCTACATGCCCAATCTCCTTTGCCATTCTGCTGCTCCTAAGATTAAATTCAGAACCTGATTTTTAGCACAGTCTGCCCTTTTGCTGTAGGGTCTGTTTACTTTCTGTCATGGAGGACATTTGACTTTCACAAAATTCCTTGAGTTGATAATTGGCTGAATTGAATTTGTCTCTCCTTTAAGGCATACTTTAAGGCTTCTAAGGCAGTTTACAAAAGCCAGCCAAAACTATTACTTGTGTAATTATCATAGCCTCTTTTCATTCCAGTATTAGATATAGGGCATAAGCAAAGCTTCCCTTTCTATTGCATCATATCCACAGCAGTTAAAGTCTGGTACTTACGCCAGAGGTATGGACATCACAATTACCACCAGCAATGGAATTTTTGTCTCCATCTGTCTGGTGAGTAAACCATTTGCAGGATACTATCCCGTGGGTCTACTTTTTAGAGTTATATCTAGCATTACTGTCTTAGTTTGGGTCCCCTCAAGCAAAGCCTGAAGGAAGGACTTGAGTTTAGGTAATTTGTTTCAGAGATGAATCCAGAAGATTGGAAGGAGGTATTGAGCTTATGAAAAGAAGGAAGAGGGAAAATCCACCAAAGGGTATGTTATTGAGCTAACTACCATGGAGGACAATGGGGCTCAAGTCTTTAAGATCTTTTCAAGAACCATGTAGGATATACCTCAGAATTGTCCCTATGAAGAATTAAAGGCTAAACACTCCCCTGGCTTCCATGCTCCATTGTTTAAGGCATGCCTAGAGGTATTTCTTCCCTACACTTTGGGCTTGCCCTGCACACAGCTGTATAAGTTCCCACTGCTTAAGAGAGAGACTTGGGAAAGAAAGAGAAATGAGATGATGGGATTCTGTCATACTGCATGGGAAGGCATACTACATCTGAAGCAAACGCGAAGGTGGGTTAAGTGGGTGTAGTACAGGTCACCAAGAGCATCTGCTTCATTACATTCCCATACACCAATAAAGGGCCCCCTAGTCTTCTTTAATTAAATGTTACCATATCTTCCTTGTTAAGAAATCCTACTTATAGGCCCCATCCATAATGTTTCTCTCCTCATAGACAGTGAAAGAAGAACCTATTTACTTTATAAAGTTAGTGCTAAAGTTAGGAAAGGTGCTAGCTGTAAGTTATATGACTGTGATTTCCCATCAGGCATATGTGTGTGCATGTGTGTGTGTCTTACCTGTGTCATGTTACTGGGGGAAGATATCTAAGCAAATTAGCAGTTGTTCAATCCCTTACTCCTGGCTCTAAAACCTAGTGCTCAGTAGATAGAACTTTGCTTTTCTTTTCATGACACTCTCTGGGAGGGCCGCTCCTAGAGAAGATATTAAAACATCTAGATGAGTAATCATATAGGCTCTTCTATTCTTTTGTGAATTTCTGGTGCATCCTTCCAGAGCACAGGAAGACTAGGAAGAATGAAAAGTGTATTGTTAAAGAGTATTATTAGTACTGTTATCCTTTGCTCAGGTGAGATTCAGTGTTGGAGGGATAGCACTTTGGGTTGATTGCATGTCTATCTCTCCCCTTCCTTCTTCAGACTCCTTCACCCCCTCCAAGTTGCTCCCTTGGGTCCTGACATGTCCTTGGCATTGGCTGATATGGGCTGGGCTCCAGGCAGCCTACCCAAGTCCAGAACTTAGAAACAAAGCAGAGCATTTTGGCACTATCCTGCTTGAAGCTCTCTTTCTTTTCTCATTTGAAGATTTTATTGTGTCACCGTGGGGAAAGAGAAATGGGGTTAAGAAGGAAGAATTCAGGGAGCACAAAGAGTGGGGCCAGAAGAGGCAATAATGAGAAGAATCCAGATTTAGAAAAATGATACCTAAAGAAATATTGGGGTCAGAACAATGACGACATTATTTTCTATTCTTTCCACCTAGTGGTTCACACTGTTTTCTCTCACCTCTGTCTCATGATTGGTTTTATGCACAACTTGAAAATTGCTACTTCCTTTTTCAAAAAATGCTTATTCACTTAAGTGAGCTTAGCTTTCAATTCTCCACCTCTATTCCTCTTTCTTCTTCCTGTCCTACTCTCTATTTTCTCATGCTGTCTTTGTAAAAAGAACAATGAGAAGAAAAACTGAAACAAAATATGAGCCATCAAAAACATACACCTCTTAAACAAATTTTACATATCCACATAACTGAACTAAGAAAATGAATAAGTGAGATGTCTTCCTTTGGATTTCACTCAAAACTGAATTCTGCCGCAAGAATTTCGTACAAGTAGTTTATTTGGGGAGTAATCACAGGAAGCACAGTGGAGGAGGGGGAAGGAGGAAACACAGCAAAAGATGGTGCATTATCACTAGGCTCACTACCTAAGAGACTGTGTAAAACACACCCAAAATGCTCCCAAACAAGGAACAAAGAATAAGAGTACTTACCCACCAATCTTCACCCATTACAGTAGCCCCCTTCTTAGCTAAAGAGGGTATGTTCCAGGATCCTGGAATCGAGCCCCACATCGGGCTTTCTGCTCAGTGGGGAGCCTGCTTCCCTCTCTCTCTGCCTGCATCTCTGCCTACTTGTAATCTGTCTGTCAAATAAATAAATAAAAATCTCTCTAAAAAAAAAAGAGACATCATTGAAAGTGTATTGTGAGAAACATGACACATTATAGGGCATTACACTTATCATGGAGCATACAAAAACACAGTAGGGATATAGAAAAGTATCTTTCAGGATGCCCCCGTGGATGCCTGAAGCCAAGGATAGCACCAAACACTAGATATACTGTGTTTTTCATAGATATACCTGTGATAAAGTTCAATTTATAAGTTAGGCACAGTGAGAGACTAACAACAATAACTACTAATAAAACAGAACAATTGTAACATATACCATAATAAAAGTTATGTGAATGTGATCTTTCTCTCTCAAAATAAATTATTGTACTGTATCGACCCTTCTTGCGATGGTGGGTCATCTGATTTACTGTGGTTGACTGCAGGTAACTGAAATCATGGAAAGTTAAACTGTAGGTAAAGGGGGGGGGGCTGTTATATTGGTTGAAGTTTCTCCTAAGACATTAACTCACCAGAAGCCCTCACCCAGAGAAATCCTTAAGGTAATCCTTAAGGTAAGGAATTATTGGAGGTACCTAAATTTCTACCAAAATGCAGCTGACCTCCAGAATGGGCTGAGGGGATATGAGCAGGGCACTGATGTCAGAGTTGCATATTTTTGTCTGAAAAAGCCATCTGCTAATTTAGCTTGGTTTTTTTCCTCTCTATACTGACTAATGGTTTCAGTTTTCTTAAAACACTAAAGATACTTTTCTTTTCTTTTTTTTTTTTTTTTAAATTTGAGTGACAGAGAGCATGAGTGAGGAGAAGGTCAGAGAGAGAAGTAGACTCCCCGTGGAGCTGGGAGCCTGATGCGGGACTCTATCTCAGGACTCCGGGATCATGACCTGAGCCAAAGGCAGTCGTCCAACCAACTGAGCCACCTAGACGTCCTGAAAGATACTTTTCTATATCCCTACTGTGTTTTTGTATGCTCCATATAAGTGTAATGCCCTAAATTTGTCATGTTTCTCACAATACACTTTCAATGATGTCTCTCTCTTTTTTTTTTTTTAAAGAGATTTTTATTTATTTATTTATTTGACAGACAGATTACAAGTAGGCAGAGAGGCAGGCAGAGAGGAAAGCAGGCTCCCCGCTGAGCAGAAAGCCCAATGTGGGACTCGATCCCAGGATCCTGAGACCATGACCTGAGCCAAAGGTAGAGGCTTTAACCCACTGAGCCACCCAGGCGGCCCTCAATGATCTCTTTTAATCTCAAAATTGTCATTGAAATAAATATTATTAGTTAAATATTCCCCCCATAAAGCCATAAAGTAAGTAAGTTGCTGATACTCAAGCTTGGCTCATTTATTCTCATTTTGGTACTTTTCCCACCATAGCCACATTTGTTTCCTATAATAATGCAGAGTTCCTTAAGCATGTGTTTGGGATGTAATATACTAATAATACTTAAATATTAAGAAAATCATGTTAACATTCTTTATGTGACTCTCTCTTACTCATATCCCTAGCTAGTGCACCTGGAATACATAATAGAAGATAAGGAACCACTATAATGATACAAATGAAGTTGAAGAATAAACGGTACAAATGGAAGCAAAGCAAGTGCCCATAGGTAGATGAATGGATAAAGAAGATGTGGTGTACACACACATCACACACACATACACGTGATAGAATATTAGCCATAAAGAAGAATGAAATCTTGCCCTCTGTAACAACATAGGTAGATCTAGAGGGTATTACGCTAAGTGAAGTCAGGCAGAGAAAGACAAATACCATATGACTTCACTTACATGTGAACTTTAAGAAACAAAATGAACAAAGAAAAAAGAAACAAACAAAAAACCAGACTCTTAACTATAGAGAACAGACTACTGGTCGTCAGAGGTGCTTGGGGTGTGTGTGTGAATTAACTGAAGGGGATTAAGAGTACTCTTACCATGATGAGCACTGAGTAATGTATGGAATTGTTGAATCACTATGTTGTACATCAGAGACTAGTATAACACTGTATGTTAATTACACTGGAATAAAAATATGCAAACTACAAAAAATAAAGGATATTAATCCATTATAAATAGAGAAATGCTAGGACAAAACTGTTTAAGATTCTAACATGGATTGGACATTAGGGCACAGGAAGTGAGCTGCACATAATTTTTTTTCCCACATCAGAAGATCAAGAGCATAATTTTCATGAAAAAAGTGAAGTTGATTATAATCATAAGGTATCAGTCACTTAGAATTGGATGTAGACCAACAGGTAGTGGAACTGTTAATTCCTCCAAAGTATTACTGACAAGCTGGGTAGGGAATTTCTGGGGTAAGGATTGTTGAGGATGAGTAGACTTAATAGGTGACAGTGTCATTTCTGTTCTCAAGATGACTGGCTTGACTACATCAAACACCCCAGGCAATATTAAGAAAGTATATAAATTTAAGAAGGTATATAGAATGGTCTCTGAAAGTATGTAACATAAAGGGTTTTACATTTCAGTGTTGAATATCTGAAACACCTCTCTAACCCCAGATTGGAAATGCCCAGTGCAACTTATCTATCAATTCTGATCACAGTAGTGGACTTTGTGGAAGACAGAACACAGAGGGGGTGGGTCTCAACTGTGAGAAGTTAAAGAGAGCTGGCTCATAGGGTAGGTATGTTTTTTGAGCCAAGGTAAAGGGGAAAAATTATCCAATAAATTATCAAAGACCTAGAAGGTATGAGAAAGAAGGCCCGTGCCTAAAATAATATCTCTTTGGATGGAATCAGGCTTACAAAGTAAAAGGAATTATAGCAAAACTGACCTTCAATATGTATCAAGAAAGCAGACAGCTATTACCTGGGGAAAAACTTGATTTTTCAACATCAGAGAAAAATAGTATGAGTTCTAAAAGTAAGCTTAAATCAACTAATATCAGGAAGAGAGTATAGAAGGCCTTGAATTGTTACAAAAAAATCCATTCCCTGTATTCTCTCTTTACAAGACCCAGTTTTGTTTAGATATGCATCTATGCCACATGTGATTCTGGAGTAATCATCAGCCCAGGGATCAATGCTAATTGATCTGAGTCAGTTATGATATCCTTACTCCCATGCCAAGAACTGCTTTATGAGCATGTGGTCCAGGGATCTGGTTCTTACCCAAAAAGAGAATGGATAATGGCTTCTGGTTAAGGCTTCCTATTCTGGCACTTTTCTGCCTCTGGACCTTGCTGTGTCTATATGCGATGCCTGGAACTTACCAGCCTAAGAATGAAGCTGAGACACTGATCACCATGGTGGAGTAGAGAGATGAAAAGAAGCTGGGTCAATAATGACATTGGTGAGTAGCTGCATCAGTCTCCTGAAACATGTTTACTGAATGCTTCAGGACTTTCTTATATATGAATCTATGAATTTCTGTTATTTAAGTCAATTTGGGATTTTTGTTACTTACAACCAAAGACATCTTAGCTGATGTAAAAGTGAGAGCAATGGTAGGTATATCTTCTATCCCAGCATGCAGACTTTGCCCTTTCAATTATAGAAGAGGAGCAGGACAAAACTAGGAAGCTGTATAAATATTACATGTCCAGTTTGTTAGAAAAGATTCAGGGAAAGTCTACTTCCAAGGAATCATAGCCATGTTTTTCTGATGCAGAAAAATAATATCTTTTTAATTTAAATTCTAGTTCGGTAACATTAGTGTAATATTGGTTTCAGGAGTAGAATCCAGTGATTCATCATTTACGTATAACATCTACTGCTCATCCCAACAAGTGCCCTCCTTAATGCTCATCACCCATTTAACCCATCCCCCAACCCAGGAAAAAGTATTTTTAGAAAAGAGAGGGAAAAATGTTAATTCTTTTCCCCAATAGTAATGCCTTATTGTATCATATATTTGAAAATGAGGATTTTTTTCTCATCAGATTTATTGAGATATCATTGAACTATAACTTGGTAGAAGTTTTATAAGGTGTACAACATAGTAATTATATATGTGTATATATTGTTAAATGTTTACTACAAAGGGGTTAGTTAACACAGCAATCACCACATAGTTAAAATTTTTTGTGCATGACATTAATTTTAAAAATCTATTCCCTTTGTAATTTTCAAATACACAGTACAGTATTGTTAATCGTAGTCACCATGCTGTACACTACAACCCCAGGGCTTATATATCTTGTTGCTGGAATTTTGTATACTTTGATCACTTTCATCCTTTTCCCTATCCCCATCCCCTTTCTCCTGGCAACCACCAATTGGCATGCTTTTTATAAATTGTCACTTTTGAATTGGATATCACCAGGAAGAGAAATGCTAATAGAGATCAAACTGATGCAATTAAAAAGGGAACATATCAAACGATAACTTGTATAGCTATTACTCAGAGTGAGACCTTTTGTCTCTTCATCTGTTTTTGCAGTCTTACGATTTTGAAAAAAAGTAAGCCAAGTACTGACTATGGCATTAGGTTCTTCTACTAATTTAACTTTTATAATTAGAGGTCATATGAATCATTCAGAGCCAGCTCAGTATATCTCTTTAATTGCTTGGCTCTCACTTTATTTTTGAAACCAATTAACTCGATAGACTTTGGTAAATTACTTAACCTTTTTGTGTCTCAGTTTCCTTATCTCTAAAAATGACAGAGTAATTATCTTATATGCCACAAAGTTGTCATAATGATAATAAATAAAGTAATAAGGTATAACAAGGACTTGATAGGTATATTTCAGAGTACTAAACATTCTTTGTAAATACAAAAATTCATTCACTGGAGAAGTTATGGAGAATGGGGGAAGATTCTATAAGAACAGAGATTCATAATAGAGAATAATGTTTTCCAGAAATGAGGGGAAAAACCCTCATATACATTTGATATGCTCATTTATCCAGGTTACTTACTTTATGGAATATTTCTGTAGGCCCTATATCTCTTTCCTAGCTTTCATGGGAATATAAAAACTTGGAGGTAAATCTATTATTCTGAAGTTGTGATAAAAGTTAATTACTAGAAGGGGCGCCTGGGTGGCTCAGTTAGTTAAGCATCTGCCTTCTGCTTAAGTCATGATCCCAGGGTCCTGGGATCAAGCCCCATTTCAGGCTCCCTGCTGAGTAGGGAGTCACTTCTTCCTCTTCCCCTGCTTGTGCTCTCTCTCAAATAAATAAAATCTTTTTAAAAAAGTTAATTACTAGAAAATACTATTTAACATATAATAAGCATTAATTGTATAAATTGCATATGGAAAATAATTTCTGCATGATTTTAGTTTGCCAAAGTCAGTAACCTCTCTCACAGATATTTATGTTCATCCTGCTTTCCTACGTTCTCATGGGATCATAAACTTCTTAAAAACTCATATTTATTAATATTACCCTGAGTATGAACTCAAGGTCCCTGAGGCAGAGCAGATTATTATTTGTTTACAGAAAAGAGCTGTGTTAGTTTCCCTTTGTCCCAGTTGTCCCTATGGTCACACAAGAAGAGGTAGATCCACATTATATGCACTAGGGTTTGTAATGTAGAAGAATCTGGCAAATGCAAATCTGGGTGTTTATATAAGAAGGAACAGCTGTCTCCTCCCGCCCCCTCCTGAAAGGTGGGGTCAGAGACCTTTGTTCCTCCAGAAGGATCCTAGCTAGGTTCATACTCTTACCCTTTGAAATACAAATAAATCTCTCCAGGGGAAGATAAGACTAGTATCTCCAAAAAGGGTTTTACAGCAATGTTATGGCTGGCCCAAAAGTGTTGGGCTAAAATGTGAACTGGTAAGCACTCCACCACTGCAGATTACCAGGAGAAATTTGAAAGGCATATCTTTGAAAGGCTGTTATAGATGTAATTTTTGTTACAGGAAGGATGATGGAATAGTGCATCTCCAAACTTCCTTCTTTTGAGTTTGTGATATAAATAAAAAGAGCATTGATTTTTTTTTTTTCTGCTATCTGAGGAAATTTAAGATGTATTCATTAGGTAGCAACATTCTTTACAAATACCAACTGGATTGGAATAAAAGGTCGGTTAAGATTTTTGGAAGTAAAGTCCAGAATCTGCATTTTAAGGAGCTCTCCACATAATTCTCCTTTAAAGTCTGAGGAGCCCTAATGATGATGATGATTTTGTAGAGTTCTTGCATGATTGCCATGACATTCTTTTTCTTCTTATTTATGGTTAATATAGGTGGTCATCCAGACTTTTGATGCCTTGAGATAGGGTGAGTGAATTGCCCTTTACACTCTTACCAAAGAGTAACTATTCAACAAAGAGTTATTTTGTTGAATGACTATGTGGAAGTGCAAGGAACTAGAGAACTTGCTTAGGGCAGAGTGGAACTGATGAGGGAGCAGGAGGCTGGCTGAGGACAAAACAAAAGCTGGCGCCTTGCACCCCCCCTTCCATCCGCTCCCCTCCATAGGTGTAGCATCCCTCAGGCACCCCTGACTGCCATAAAATGATAAATAGTTAACTTGCTGAGATCACAATCCTGCAAGACAGGAGTCTCCCTTGGTTTGCAAATGTCCTTGAGATTACAACAAAGCAGTTACCTTATCAATAGCCCAATTTCCAAACACACAGAACTCAGTTCCTCAAGCCTAATGTCACCCTCCCCTCCATAAAAAAACCGAAGAAGGTGAAAGTAGAAGGAAAAGTAAATAAAGTTAAATTTCTTCTAAACCGAAATCTCATTAACAAGGATGCTTGATAGCAGGAATGTAACATTCCACCAGGAGACTCTCAATTGTCTTTACTTGATAGTAACCAAGCCTTCAATATCCTGATAGTATTCTTTGCCCCAATAGCCCTTCTGGACACCCCTTTGTCCTCACGTACCCAACTCCTGTGTATATAACCAGCCACTCCTCACAACCCGGGGCAGCAGCTCTTCCTGCCCACGGGTCCTGTCCCCGTGCA
>NC_081561.1:69317776-69368224 GCF_022355385.1 Mustela nigripes
TGATAGCAGGAATGTAACATTCCACCAGGAGACTCTCAATTGTCTTTACTTGATAGTAACCAAGCCTTCAATATCCTGATAGTATTCTTTGCCCCAATAGCCCTTCTGGACACCCCTTTGTCCTCACGTACCCAACTCCTGTGTATATAACCAGCCACTCCTCACAACCCGGGGCAGCAGCTCTTCCTGCCCACGGGTCCTGTCCCCGTGCTTTAATAAACCACCATTTTGCACCAAAGATGTCTCAAGAATTCTTTCTTGGTCATCGGCTCCGGACCTCAGCCCACCAAACCTCACCTAGGTTCTAGAACTTCATCAGAACCATCACCAGGGACCTAGGCTCTCTTTTCTCTCCTGAAACCCTGTTAAATGGCTTTCACCCCATCCTGGCTGTATTGAACTCCTCTGGACTTCAGCTTCCTTTCTGTAATCAGTGGTTCTAGAATGTGGCAAGCTTTGGTGGTTACTTGTGCCTCTAGCACTGTTCCATTGGTGTTCTGGGGCTAATACTCTTGTGCATAATTCCTTGACTTTTTTTTTTTTTTTTTTTTTTTAGGGCTCTCTATCTACCTTTTCAAACTCTATACTCCAAATTGCGGAAATCAGCTGGTATCCCAGCCCCTCTCCACAGATTGAAAGTGACAATACCTCTAGTGGTTGGGTTGGCTACTTTGGAAGGAGTTACTGGGGTCTTGATGAAGAGTTTGGTGGAGAGTGAAGAGAGCTGCTGGTCTGCAAGCTGAGACTGAGTACAAGTTGGGCACTGTGGGACACTGCTAGGTTTTCTAATCATCAAGGGTCCCAGTGGAGTTGGGAATGCTGGAACCAATAGTCTCTATTCTCCAGAAAATAGGGTTGACATCTCCTAAAAACTTTAAAACTTTTTTTCCCTAGGTATTTGAGGGCACCAATGAGTTGACCCAGTACTGCATATCTAAATCTGTTCCCCGCTGTTTTCCAGAACAGGCTTTATCCCCTTCCACAAATAAGTCACTTTTGTTCTTACCTCTTTGCTTTTCCTTCCTTTCTACGTTGGAAAGTTGTTTTTCCTTTTTTAAACTTCTCCCTTCATAAATTCTCCCTCTTCCCATCTCCTCCACAAAACCTTTCTCAACTATTCTTTGTCTCACAGTCTCAATTTCTATAGCACCTATCATCTGAACCACATAATTTAGCCATTAATTACATACTGTGCCATATGATTTGCTCTAATGTTAATGTGTATCCGCGTTTTATTCTCCAACTAAATTATAAGTATCATGAGGCATTTCACATCTCTAACTTGACAAAAGCAAAAACCTGCTCTTAGTATAGAGAAGAAATAAAGGTCACAGATTTAGAACTGGTTTTAACATTGAGCCTCTGCCCCACTTCCCCACTCTCTCTTCTTATTTAGTTCTATTGCATTGTGTGCCCTGATTCTGGAACATTTTCTTTGAGCCCTCTCATTTTATTTTATAGATGAATCCTTTTCTTTCTCTCTCTTGGATATTGATAAAAGGTCTTTTCACAGGATGAATATATTAGCAATGTACACAGACCACCAAATATTCTCATAAAATATCGTAGAATATGGATGGAAACAGGATTATCTTGATCTTGTGGCATTTCGCAATGAGTTTTTATAGAATTATAGTAAAACCTGACAAATTGAACTCTTTAATGAATAGGTGTTCCCACGTTCCTGAGGATTTTTATGAGAGGTTTAAGGAAATGCAGCTCTATTTTTATTATTTAAAAAGTCATTCCCTTCCAGTATTTCCACTCCTAATTGCCATTCCTTTGTTTATTTAAAGGCCTGTTAATTCATTATTTCAAATGTTGCACAATAGCAGCCTTAGCTAATTATTTTTAGATGCATGTCTGATTAAAATGTAATTCTGCATTACATTTCAGGCACATTTCTCAATTAAAATAGCAAATATATTCATTATCTCTATATTTAAACATACTTTTAACTCACCTCTTCATCTCAGAGAACGTCCGTCCACCTCACTTTGTGGCTAGGCTCTGCTGCACCCAACAAAACCCTGACTATGATGAGTTAGCCAAATAGGGGAAAATTTTCCTCCTCTAACAGGAAGTAGGAAGTCCTACTAGAAAGTAAGTAATCCAACTAGAGGTAGGTCACCCAGGATCCAAGGTCATCTTTCCCAGGCTGCTTTTTCTACTCTGCAGTATTGGACATGTGGCTTTTACTTTCCTGGGTTTGATGGTTACAGTATAGGTGCTCCATGTTTTGTTTCCTACCCAAGTTTTAGGTCAGAAACAAACACATCAAATAAAAAGAAAACAACAAGAATAAAAATAGGGAAGGAGGATAAGCCTATACCCGGACACAAACAAACAAACAAAAATCTTGATCTGCATTGGACTTGAGCTTACATTTCAAGGGCAGGACAGTGTTATGTGGTCACCTCCAGCTACAATGGAAGAGAGGAAATAGTTTTTTGTTGCTGTTGGGTACTCTGTGGGCCTAATAAAAATTGGAGTTTTTATTATTAGAGAAGAAGTTGAGAAGGATATTGGGGAAACAATTAGCAGTGTCTATAACAAAGAAGCCAGAGACAAATTTAAATAATTAAAACCTACTCTCAAAGTTCCAAGATGTGGTGAAAAGATTATAACATATGTGTGGTTGACTGAGACATTTCAGGCAAGATTTTTGAAAGCTCTGAGCAGAATTTCAAGCACCCAGATACTGACTTCCACTGATGACTTAGACTTTTATATTTCACCATAAAGTGGTTTTATTAGATAAATACTCAGATAAATACTTAAAGGGTCCTTTACAGTGAACGTAGGAGACCTAGAAAAAAATGTTGATTCTGACTCTTAATCTCACAAAACAAACTGAGGGTTGCTGGGGAGGAGGGGGGCTGGGAGAGGGTATAGAGTTATAGACATTGGGGAGGGTATGTGTTATGGTGAGTGCTGTGAAGTGTGTAAACCTGGTGATTCACAGACCTGTACCCTTGGGGCTAATAATACATTATATGTTTATAAAAAATTAAAAATAAAAATAAATAAATAAATAAAAATAACACAAAACCAAAACAAAACAAAATGTTGACACAGTACCAAACATCTGGGCTATTAAGCATTCTGTCTAGTTTATGGATATTTGCTGCCACCTGCAGTTTAAACTTGATATTCACTCTGCTTGTAAAAATAAGTGGATATTCACTCTACCTGTAAGTAGAGCAAAAAGACCCAGGAATAGAAAGGAAGTGAATTGCAGTAAGAGTATCTTTGTCACAGCTGGGGCTTTTTGCTTACTCAGAATTGAATTCCCTGTTTGCACACCCATGTTCATATGCAGCATTACATACAATAGCCACAAACAGGAAGCAACCCAGGTATCCATTTACAAATGAATGGATTAACACAATGTGTTATATACACAACAGAATTATTATTTAGCATTAAAAAGGAAATTTTGACACATACTACAATGTAGACAAATTTCTTTGAAGACATTATGAGACGTGAAATTAGCCAGTCACAAAAGGACAAATACTGTGTGAGTCCGGTCACATGAGGTTCCTGGAGCAGTCAGCTTCATAGAAACAGAAAGTAGAAAGGATGGGAATGCAAGTTGGTGCAGCCACTTCGGAGAACAGTGTGGACATTCCTCAGGAAATTAAAAATAGAGCTTCCCTATGACCCTGCAATTGCACTACTGGGTATTTACCCCAAAGATACAGATGTAGTGAAAAGAAGGGCCATCTGTACCCTGCTGTTTATAGCAGCAATGGCCACGGTCGCCAAACTATGGAAAGAACCAAAATGCCCTACAACGGACTAATGGATAAAGAAGATGTGGTCCATATACACTATGGAGTATTATGCCTCCATCAGAAAGGATGAATACCCAACTTTTGTAGCCACATGGATGGGAGTGGAAGAGATTATGCTGAGAAGTAAGTCAAGCAGAGAAAATCAATTATCATATGGTTTCACTTATTTGTAGAGCATAAGAAATAACATGGAAGACTTTGGGAGATGGAGAGGAAAAGGGAGTTGAGGGAAATTGGAGGGAGAGATGAACCATGAGAAACTATGGACTCTGAAAAACAATCTGAGGGCTGTGAAGGGGTGAGGGGTGAGAAGTTGGGCCAGCCTGGTGGTGGGTATTGTGGAGGGTATGTATTGCATACATCTCCCTCCAATTTCCCTCAACTCCCTGGGTGTGGTGCATAAACAATGAATTCTAATACACTGAAAAGTAATTAAAAAATTAAAAATTAAAAAAAAAAAAGAAAAAAAAAAAAAAGAAGGGAAGTGGCCAGGCAGTGGGAGAAGGAGGGTCAGGGAGTTAATGTTTAATATGTAAGAAATTCAGCTGGGAGGAAGACCAGAAAGTTCTGGATATAAGTGGCAGTGATGGTTACACAACAATGTGAATGTTCTTAATGTGACAGAACTGTGCATATTAAAAAGGTTAAAATGGTACATTTTATGTTATGTTTACGTTACCAAGATAATTAAGAAAAAAACAAACGAACAAACTGAATTCCAAGAAAGGTGAGCAAGCCTATTCTGTAGAATATACAAACCAGACATACTTTATTTTACATTACCACGTGGTAACAAAGTGGCACTGTCTTTTTTGGTTTCTCTATTCCCTTGTCGGCTGATGGAGGACTGTCATGCTCTAATCACTATGCAAATTGTTTCGGTTGTGTCAGGGATGTGGCAATTTCCTGTACTAAAGTCCTACAAAAAAGCATGCAGCAGATCTAGCTTCAGGTGAGAAGGCAAATAAGGGTAATCTGGGCAATTCATAACTTCTCTACAGAAGCAGTTTCTTGGTATATAGAGCTGAATATTTTCATTACACGAAACAGTTTTTGGACTGTTTAACAGTCCTAGAGAAATCATTTCTATGGTTTTTTGGTAATTTTAGAGTATAGCAAAATAACATAGCAAAATTACAAGACCATGCATATGCATAGATTCTTTTAACAGTAAAAACTGTATAATCCCTGAATTTTATTTATTCTGGAAAGTAAGCAGGTAGGGACCTCCTAATGTCCATGAAATCATTAAAAAAATCTTTGAAGATAAGATTTTTAGTTCTCTGGTCACTGAAAGTTTAATGGGTTTTATATAAAGCAGTTTCCTATTTCCTTTTCTTCTGTCCCTTCTAGCACTCATGGGTCAGAGCACAGAAGTTATTCCTTCTCTTACCCGAGAAGAGCGGCCCACCTAACAGGTTTCACTCTAAAGAGAAACTGAATCTTATTCTTTTAGGAATAAAATAAAGAAATTGACAGTAGTCTTTTTTAATGACTTGAGATAGTCGATATATATATATATATATATATATGTATATATATTTTATATATTTTTTATAGAAAAAAATATATTTTTTATTATTATTTTTTAAAGATTTTATTTATTTACTTGAGAGAGAGACAGTGAGAGAGAGCATGAATGAGGAGAAGGTCAGAGAGAGAAGCAGACTCCCCATGGAGCTGGGAGCCCGATGTGGGACTCGATCCCGGGACTCCAGGATCATGACCTAAGCCAAAGGCAGTCGTCCAACCAACTGAGCCACCCAGGCGTCCCAGAAAAAATATATTTTTTAAAGAAAACATACATAGAAAACAGAGAAACTGAATTGAGAAAGCTATTTGAAATATCAGAAAAGACAAAACAAGACAGGTGCAGGGCCCAGGACATCCATGGTAGATTTCTGTATTTGGGATAGAGGAAGAATGGGTCCTGCGAAGAACAGCAATGGCATTCCTAATGCCATAAAAGCTCTTTGAAAGACACACTTCCTATTCGAGATGCTGTATGCAGCTGTTCGAAAAAGGGAAAAAGGACGGGGAAATTGTATGACTCGTCTGTTATAACAGAGGGGAGTGCAGTTGACTGACAGCCCCCTGCTGCTCCTCGGGGCCCACACTTCCTCCGGTTTGAGCACCCAAGGGTGGGGCAGGGGTGCAGCTCCTGTGTGAGAGGGCAGAGCTCTCGGGGACAACAGTGGCTAGCGATTCCCCACCAGCCCCACAGGGACCTTCTTACCACTGTGCTCCTGCAGGATTCCAGTTCTTTCCCTTCCTCCTCCCACAGGTGTGGGACCTGCCTCTTCCCTTCCATGGCGGCCTCTCCCCATTATCCTTTACAGGCAGTTCCCCTACTAAGTCATGCCAGCATGTCTAATCCCTCCGGGCATCAACTTCTTGGGAGTCCCAGCTCACACACCAATGAATACACCAATTTAGCAAGCTAAGTATTCAGGGCAATAAGGCTGTCTGCCCTTCCTCTGAGAGAACAGACCCAGTCACCATGCCTGGCTTGCTACCCAACTCTCCTCAGGCGGCCTCAAAGCCCCACTCCCAGAACACTCACTTTAAGCTTATTTTCCCTGATTCTTCCTTCTTTAACACACTCACCATATCCCCTGACATTCTAGAACTGTGATCAACAAACTCTTGCACATTTTCAGCCTGCCATACATCCCCCCCAAATCTCTCTGATTCTCAGCATCCTCCCCTTTCATTACTAAAATGAGGCCAGAGGCCACTATCCTGAGGCAGTTCTCCTTCAGCCTTCTCAGGTGCCCATTGTGCCTCAGTGCCAGAACATGGGGTAAGAGTCTTCCTCACTTCCCACTCACACTTCTGAAGCCATTTTTCCTTCTTTCTTTCCGCCCCCCACCATGGTCCTTTGAAGTTCATGCCACATAGCTAGACTGTGTTGTTATAATCTCTTATTCATGGAAGACTTCAGTTTCCAGTTCTGTATCTCTCTCCACTAGGGTTGTCAGACTAAGCAATAAAAACATGGGATGCCCAGTTAAATTTGATTTTCAAACAACACATATATTTTTTTATCTGGCACCCTCCCCCTTATTAACCTCATCAGTTTCAGTGGTTCAGTGGTCCATATGGGTTCTTGGCCTCTCAGTTACTCACTTCAAATGATCTTTCCATCTACTGTACTTTCACATCATGTCTGTAGTCACATTCAGAAACATTACTTCCTGCAAATCTCAGTTGGAAACATATGCTTTCTGCCTTCTGCCTTCTAGTCTTCTAGCTTACAAGCTCTAGAACAAGGGCTGGCAAACTATGGCCCACAGGCCATATGTGGCCCAAGGATAGTTTTTGTGCAGCCTTCAAGCTAAGAACAGTTTTTACATTTTAACATAATAGTAGAAGTATAAACAGGGGACACCTGGGTGGCTCAGTGGGTTAAAGCCTCTGCCTTTGGCTCGGGTCATGATCCCAGGGTCCTGGGATGAAGCCCTGCATCGGGCTCTCTGCTCAGCAGGGAGCTTGCTTCCCTTCCTCTCTCTGCCTGCCTCTCTGCCTACATGTAATCTCTCTCTCTCTCTCTCTGTGTAAATAAAGAAATTAAAATAAAAGAAGCATAAACAGAATAATAGCTGGATCCCAAGGCCGAAAATACTTACTATCTAGTACTCTATAAAAAAAAGTTTGCTGACCCTATTCTAGAACCTTCTCCATTCCAATTTTTTGACCTTATTGAGGCCTCTAGTTTATTGATTTCACTTCTTTCTCAAGATCAGTCAACTCTCCTGACTTTACTTTCTTCTTTGTCTACCTTAGAGTTCCTGCCTTTCTTCTCTTATCACTCACTTACCCCTAACTTAGCCAAGTTGAACCCAACTCTACTCTTGGTGCTTGTACCCTAGCAGCTGAGTTTTGCTCAAGAAAAATCAGAAAATCAGGTTGCAAGTCCCACATGATCATAGACATTGTAGGAATATTCAACATGCCCAGCAATTCTAACTCATGTGCATTTAGGACTTTCCTCCACTCTGGGGTCGCCACATCATATCTTCTTTCTCATCATCGTTCCTGTACAGTTTGTTGACCCATTTCCCTCTTCCTCTTTGAGAAGATCAAAACTTCTCAAAAGAGGAGATGATTCTTGAGTTTTGTCCACAAATCTATTTCTCTCCAACTGAGTCAGATTTCATAAGAAAACAGCCCGTGGCAAGGTTTAATGTTAATGCTATAAAATGATGGACAGCAAGGCAGGCAGGTATGGGAAGCCATGCAAGGTGACATGTTTCTGCCCTGGCCATGGTAAAACCTTGAATGTGTGGAGTTCTTTGAGCAGGCTGGTTGGAGATCAGGCCAACTCTGGGAGAAGGAAAATTTATCTGTGCACTCTGTCCTCCTTTTGTTTACCATTGTCAAGGAGCAGCCAGAGACCCTGGGTGTGGAGCTGGTTGGTCAATATCAGGGGCAGAACAGTGTCCACCTACAGTGCTGACTGAGGCAGGACACAACATCAGAAGGTCCAGAGACAAATAAGGCTGAGCTGATCAAAGGAGATATAAGATATGCCTATGCCTTAGTCAGTTCAGGCTGTTGTAACAGAACACCATAGATGGGTGATATAGACAACGTGTTTTTCTCACCATCTGGAGGCTGGGAATTTCAAAGATCAAGGCACTGGTGTCAGATAAGAGCACTCATCCTGGTTTTCAAACAGCTGTCTTCTCTTTGTATCCTCACATGGTAGACAACCGAGAAAGAGAGAGACAGAGGAAGCTCTCCCATGTTTCTGCTTATAAGGATGCTAATCCCACCCAGGAGGGCTCCACCATTAGGACCTAATCACCTCCCAAAGCCCCCACCTTCTCCCACCATCACACTGGGGGTTAGGCTTTGACATGTAAACTTCAAGGAAAATTACATTTAGTCCATAGCAGCCCAATATACTCCCTCGGATTCCCTTTCTCAGTAGATCCCTACTTCCTCCGACACATTTTTCCAGCCAAAAACTTTAGATTCCTCTTCAGTTCTCTCTCTTCCTTCACTAGGCTCATTCAGTAAAGGTGCAAGTACTGTGAACTCACCTTCAAAAGATACACTGAGTCAATTTTCCAGCAACATTGACAGCACACCCCTGTACTCCAGCTATAACCTCTTAGTTTCTCTTTTGGTTTCTTCTCCTTCATCTCCTTCTCCTTCTTCTTCTTCTTTTAATTTTATAACCTAGTCACCATATAGCAATGAAAGTCATCTTTTAAAATCTAAGTCAGATTGGAGCGCCTGGGTGGCTCAGTCAGTTAAGCACGTCCTACTCTTGGTTTCAGTGCAGGTCATGATCTCAGGGTTATGACATTGATTTCAGTTCCAGGTTATGGGCTCCCTCCCCTGCTTACAAGTGCACTTTCTCTCTCTCAAATAAGTAAATACAATCTTAAATAAAACATAGATCAGATCACATTGATTATCTACTTAAAGCTCTCAACAGCTTTAATTTCACTTAGAATATAATCAGAATACCTCACATGTGTTATGATTCTAAAACTGTTCACTGAGCCTATATTATGAGGTAGATACGGTTTTTAAACACTTCGGGGTACAAAAGCAGACAGAATGGGAAATAATCCCTGCCTCATGGAAATTATATTCTGGTGGCAGGAGAACATTAATAAGCTATACATTTAGGGTTGCCTGGATGGCTCGGTGGAGTATGCAATTCTTGGTCTCTGGGTTGTGACTTTGAACCCCATGTTGAGTATAGAGATCACTTAAAAATAAAAATCTTTAAAAAAAGCAATACATTTACTAATAGATTCAAGTAAGTGCAACAATGCCAATACAAAAAAGTATACTAGAGGGGTAACAAGCCTTTCTCAAGAAACAAGAAAGGTCTCTAATACACATCCCAACCCCACACTTAAAGGAGCGGGAGAAAGAACAGCAATCAAAGCCTAAACCCAGCAGAAGAATAGAAATAATAAAGATCAGAGCAGAAATCAGTGAAATAGAGACAAAAAGAGCAGTAGAACAGATCAACGAAACTAGGAGCTGGTTCTTTGAAAGAATTAATAAGATCAATAAACACCTGGCCAGACTTATCAGAAAGAAAAGAGAAAGGATCCAGATTTAAAAAAATAATAATAATAATGAATGAAAGAGGAGAGATCACAACCAACACCAAAGAAGTATGAACAATTATAGACTAGAGGGGTTTAGGAGTTCTGTGGAGGTGAGTGATGATTCTTAATTTGGTCATTAGGTTTGGAAGAAGGCAACACTTGATTAATTAGAGGAGATGAGAGGGTGTACAGAAATCTGCAGGGGAAAACACCTAGGAATGTCAAATGCTTTAAGGCAGAAATATGTGTTTTCAAGACCCAGCAAGGATTTCAGAACAGGTAGAACCTGGTGAGTGAGGTTGATCAGTAACTGGGTGCTAGGTCACTTAGAGCCAAGCAGGCCAATGAATGGACTTAGGCTTTTTGTCTGAGGAAATGGAAAGCCATGACAGTGATTGAGCAGCTGAATATCACGATCTAAGTTACATTTTGAAAGCAGCGTGATAGGGAGTATAAAAGCAGGGACTCCTATTAGGAGGTTGTTGCAGTAATCCAGGCAACAGAGAATGGTAGCCGACAGCCTTGGAATGATGGCCTGTGTCAGGTTCCAGAGGATACATTTGAAGGCAGAGGTAATAGCATTTCTTAGCAGATTGTCCTGAGAGACAGAGGGGGTTAGTGATGACATCAAGGACTTCACCTGGAGAAAGTGGAAGGTAGGAGTTGCCATCTACTGAGATGGGTAAAGATGCAGGTGGACTAGGTTTGGGGAAAATTGAATGACAGTGAGCAAGGGACTGAGATCACTGGAAATTAGGAGGGGTGACAGCTACAATGACAGGTAGTGGATGACATGATCTGAAGGCATGACATTCAAAGTAGGAAGAAGTTCAGGGAGAAGGAAGGAAGATCAATCTGAACACAATAGGAACCCCGTCCCACCTGCAGATCCCACGGTCTGTGGGGCGTGGGAGAAAAGGGTCTCCAACTGCAAGTGCTGCAGGAAGGCAAGGTCTTCATGGGAGAGCCAGATTTCCTTCATGGGAGAGCCAGAAGGAAAGGAAGAGAAATATTCAGAGAACAGCTTGGGCATGAAGGAAATTTTGCTGATGAGGGACTGTGAATCCCAGAAGGCAAGGTAGCAGGATTTCAGAAACTGGGGAGGTGGGGAAGAAGAGGGACAGGGGGGGTCTGTGGGAAGAGGAGTGTAGCATATAAGGTGGGATTCATGGGCTGCCCATGAATGGCAGACAAACAGAGATAAGGGCCGTAACAGTGGAGTCAAGGCTGAGAGTGCAGGTGAGGTTATACATGCTGAGGAACAGGGAAGTCTGGGGAAGCAGGGTCTTGGTTTTAGTGTACACACCTCCCTTCACCCCAATGATGAGGGTAAGTCTAATGCAGTGTAACCTTGGTCCTGTGCAGACCCCTGCTCACCTCATTTACCACATCCTGTGTCTGTCTCCTCTTCAGCACTGTGCTGTCACCAACCTGGCTCTCTGGGAATTCCCACAACTGAGCTCTTTGCAGCCTCAGGGCCTTTGCACTTGCAGTTTCCTCTGCCTGAAATATTCTCCTGTCAGCTAGTTGCACGGCTGGCTCTTCTTCCTCAGCATTTGCCTAAAATATAACTTCCACAGTAAGATCAAATGTAGACACTTCCTGCTATTCTTGATCATAGCGCCCTTTTAATTCTCATCATAACATTCATCAAAGCAGCAGTTCTTTTAATTTATGTCTTTTGTTTGTATGTTTATTCAAACTAAAGATCCACAAGGACATTCAGCTGTGTCTGTTACGTTCTCTATTGCATCCCCACAGACCAGCGCAATGTCTGGTATGGTAAGTGCTTAGTAAATAATTACTGAATAAATGAAACTCAGGGCAACAAGAACCCAGAGGTGGAAGGTTATTTCTGCAGAGGGATAAAGCAATTAATTGCCCATCTTAACCTCAGTTGATGAGTTCTGTAGAGTGGCTATTAAAATCTGCCATCTTTGGGAGGAAGGAATGGCAAACCAGACTAGGAAATGGCCTGCCCTTGGGCTGGTTTGTTGGTTCCTTTTGTTGTTGGCTGGAAAGGGCTGTTGGAAATGGTGGACCCACTCTCCAGAATGTCACAGAACAGTGAAGAACCATACTTCTTGAGGGCAATATTTGATCAATGCCTCTGTGTTTTCCTTCTTCTAACTGGTTTAAGGAGTGTTTAATGGTAGCTACAGTGAACTCTAGCTGGGACACTTTCTTCACATTGGCTCTGACAGTATTAGCGAGGTACTTTTTGGCTCAAATAAATGTAATTAGAGGCTGAGAGGAAGAAGACACAATTTTCCCCTTTGCTTACACATATCTCTGGGTTGAGATGCTTCACTCACGGACAGAATGAAACCGAATTACAATAAAAAGCAAAATAAAATTAAAAATACAAATCATTTTCTATCTCCCTGCCGGTAACTGCTCAACATTAGAAAATAAGGATACATGAATGCAATGGAATATTATAGATTCCTTAAAATTATCAATGTGTGGATTATACATAAAAATGGACTAATGCTTATGATCCAATATGTAAAAACAGAATATGTGATTAATATAATGCACATATAGAATAGAATAAAATTAAATTTACACTACAATTTCTAACATATAAATATTTATTAATATGCATAAGGATTTAAAGTAACGGGTGAAATGAAAATAGTTATGTTGGGTGGTCGATACAGGAATTTTCTTTTTTTACTATCCTTTTGTATTATTATATTTCTAAAAAAAGATTTTATTAGTTTATTTGACAGAGAGAAAGAACACAAGCAGGAGAGGGAGAAGCAGGCTCCCCACTGAGCAGGGAGTCCGATGTGGGACTCAATTCCAGAAACACTGGGATCCTGATCTGAGGCCAAGGCAAACACCCAATGGACTGAGCCACCCAGGGGCCCCTGTACTATTGTATTTTTAAACTGAAAAGCCCTGGAAAGAGCTTGTATGTACAAAAGCAGCCTTATGAACAATGTCTTTTGTTGTACTTTATGTTCAGCTTAAAGAATCCTATGTTAAAGAATTGTATGTTTTGATCTGGGTCAATAGAAGCTCCTTTTATAGCACATTTACATGGCAATTTGTACCTTTTTAACATGATGCTAATCTAGTTTTGTCAAGAGTGTCTCTGAATTTACACCAACATTTAAGTCAGTGTTTATATAGGTGTAACCTCTGAGATTATTTGGAGTCAGGATAGAACAATGCATATGCTTGAGTTTCAAAGGTCTCTATATTAATTATGCTGAAGCAAAGAGCTGGGGAAGAGGTTCCTGCAAAAGAAAAGAGCCATCCCCATTTCTAAACAAAGGGGGTAGAGCAAATATCTAGATACCTCTCCAGAGTTCTCTTTTTACGATCAGTGCTGTCTTCTGACAGCTGCTGTTCTGCTCAGGCATTGCTGTTTCTCTCAAAGTAGTTTAGTCGTTCATTGTTTATTCAATATAAACTTCAAACCAGAAGATCGGGGAGATGGTGGGTATACAAATAAGAAAATGGATGGTCCCTCTCAGCAATGAGCTCATCATCTAGCTCATCATTATTCTCCTACAGCCTCTCTTAACTGGGTGCGGTTGACATCTCTTACTGCCCAAGAGTGGAAATGATCTGTTGGCAAAAGAACTGAGCTTCACTTGTTTTCATAAGGCTGGGAATTTTTTTTTTTAATTAAAGTTATTTAATTAATTTAGTTGGTGAAAGACAGTTTATTAGGATGCCTTTAGGTCTATCCACAGAAGCTGAGGAAGTATGATCTCCAGCATTCAAGAACAATCCTTATTGTTTATAATAGTGAAAAAACTAAAAGAACTTAAATGTAAAATAGTATAAAAAATAGTGAAGGAAATCATGAGTAGTACCTCATTATTATTCAAGCTTTGGGGTCCTGGAGCAGAGCTGCCTCTGTCTGAATGCTGACTCTACACCTCACGAGCCAAAAAATTATGATTTTTTCCTATATAAAATAAAATTTCTATGGGAAAATAAAAATCTATCCCACAAAGTTGTTGTCAGTATTAAATTAGATAATGTATATAAATGGCTTAGAACAATGCTTAGCTCACAATAAGCACTTGATAATAATTTTCTTTATTGTTGTGGTAAATGACCTTCATAGAATATTGTGCAGCCATTAAAATTATGTTTCTGATGAATTTGTAATAAGAAGGTACAATTTAAAATTATCAGTGAATGCAAGATAATCACAACTATGAAGGATGAGAAAAAAAAGACTGAAAGAAACTTCTGTCTGTCATCAGTTTTCTTTTTTTTTAAGTTTAAAGTTTCTGTTTATGTTTTGATTGGAAATCTGTGATTTTCTTTTCCAGCTTTCTCGATGTATAATTGACAAATAAAATTGTAGTACGTGCTGACTTGTTCTATGTATACATCCAGCAACAATAGTCACCATGTTCTACATTAGATGGTCAGACTTTATTCATCTTATAACTGAAATTTCGTGTCCTTCTACTAATCTCTTTCTGTTTCTCCCACTATTCAGTTCTGGCAACCACCATCCTATTCTCCATTTCTAGGAGTTGCACTTTTCTTTCTTTCTTTTTTTTTTTTTTTTTAAGATTCCATGCACAAGTGACATCATGTAGTTATTTGTCTTTCTCTGTCTGGCATATTTCACTTAGCATAATGCCCAGGAGGTCCATCTATGTTGTTGCAAATATCAGAACCCTCTTCTTTTTTAAGGCTGAATAATATTCCATACCACATCTTCTTTATCCATTCATCCACGGTTGGACACTTAGATTGTTTCCATATCACGACTGTTGTGAGTAATGCTGCAATGAATATGAAAGTACAGTATCTCTTTGAGATAATGATTTTGTTTTGTTTGGATACATATCCAGAGAAAGGGTTGCTGGATCATAGGGTAGTCCTATTTTTAATTAAGACCGTATGAGAAAGCTATTTTAATTTAAACAGTATGAAGAAACTCTGTTTTCAAAACATACTGTTTTCCATAGTGGCTGTACTAGTTTACATTCCCACTAACTGTACAAGTCTTCCCTTTTCTCCACATCCTTGACAACATTTATCTCTTATCTTTTTGATAATGGACATCATAACAGGTGTGAAGTGAATCTCATTGTGGTTTTGATTCCCATTTCCTTGATTACTGATGTTGAGCATATTTCATGTGACTGTTGGCTATTTGTGTGTCTTCTTTGGAAAAATGTCTTTGACCATTTTTAAGGTTTTTTTTTTGGTGTTTTTTTACTTTTCAGTTGTAGAAGTTCCTGTATGTTTTGGATACTAACCCCTTATCAGCTATGTGGTTTGCAAATATTTTCTTCCATTTGGTAGGCTGCCTTTTCATTTTGTTGATTGTTTCCTTCACTGTGCAGCAACTTTTTAGTTTGATGTAATGCCACTTGTCTATTTTTGAATTTGTTGCATTTGTCATTGGTGTCAAAAAAAAAAAAAAAAGTCTTTGCCAAGACCATTGTCAAAGAGCTTATCCCCTATGTTTTCTTCTAGGAGTTTTCTGGTTTCAGGTCTTAAGTTCAAGTCTTTAATCCATTTCGTGTTGATTTTTGTGTATGGTGTAGGAAAGGGGTCCATTCTTTTGCATGTGAATGTCCAGTTTCTCCAACACCATTTACTGGAGGGATTATCCTTTTTGCATTGTATATTCTTGGCTTCTTTGTTGAAAATTAGTTACCTGTATATGTATGGGTTTATTCCCAGGTTTTGATTCTATCCCATTGGTCTATGTGTTTGTTTTTATGCCAATACTATATTGTTTTGATTACAGTATAGTTTGAAATCAGGAAGTGTGCTACTTCCAGCTTAGTTCTTTCTCAAGATTGCTTTGGCTATATGGGGTCTTTTGTGGTTCCATATGAGTTTTTATACTGTTATTTCTATGTCTGTGAAAAATACCATTGGAATTTTGCTAGGATTGTATTGAATCTATAGATCTCTTTGGCTGTTATCAATATTTTAACAGTATTAATTTTTTCACTCCATGAACATAGAATATCTTTCAGTTTGTGTTTTCTTTAATTTTTTGTTACAATTTTTTGTTACAATATTTAATAGCGTTCAGTATACAGATCTTGTCCCTCCTTGGTTACACTTATTCCTAAGTATTTTATTCTCTTTGATTTTATTGTAAATGGGATCATTTTCTTAGTTTCTCTTTCTGGTAGTTCACTGTTAGTGCATATAAATAACCGATTTTGTATATTGATTTTGTATCTTACAACTTTACTGATCTTTTAAAATTAGTTTTAACATTTTTTTGGTGAGGTTTTTGCTACTTTAAAATAACTTCATTGAGATATAATTCTCATGTCCTAAAGTTCACCTTTTTAAACTGTACTATTCAGTGTTTTTTTTTTTTTTTAGTGTATTCAGAGTTGGGCAGACATCAACACTAATTTTAGGGTGTTTCATTACTGCAAAAAGAAAATGTACCCATTAGTTATAATACTCCTTGTTCCTTAGCTTCTCCTAGCCCCTGGATGGTCATGAATCTACTTTCTGTCTCTATGCATTTGCCTATTCTGGACATTTCATAGAAATGGAATCATAATATGTAGCCTTCTATGTCTGGTTCCTTTTGCTTAAGATAGTATTGTCAAGGTTCATGCATGTTTCAGCCTGTATCAGTATTTCATTCCTCTTTATGACCAAATAACATTCCAGTGTATGAGTGTACTACATTTTGTTTATTCATTCATCACTTGATGGACATTTGGGTTGTCACTGCTTTGTAGGTATTATGCTGCTATGCACATTCATGTTCAAGTGTTTTTTCCGTTCTCTTGGGTATATCCTTAGGAACTGGTAGTCGTATGGAATTGCTGTGTCATATAGTAACTCCATGTTTAACATTTGTAGGAACTTCCAAGTTGTTTTCTAAAGTGGCTGCATTATTTTACATCCCATCTATAAGGATTCAAATTTCTTCGTATCATTGTCTATAGTTTTTTCATTATAGCCATCTTAGTAGGTGTGTTGTGATATCTCATTGTACATTTGTTGCTGTTTGGGGAAATGTATCACATTTTTAATAAAAACATCTTTTAAAAAAAGAGAATTTTAGACATAGGAGCAGTATAGGCCTTTCAGTTTGAGTGCCATTTTTCTTCATTTTAAATTGTTCCTGAAATTGCCAGATCTGGAATTTACAAAACTCAGTGATGTTAGAAAATCCGGAGTGGCATTTAAACTTATTAATATTTTAACCAAACCAACATTCTAGTGCCGACTCTAAGATATTTGCTCTCAGCTGAGTGATTATTTGATGCTATCACTTATGCCTGGCTTCATGCTAACTAGTTTAGAAGGCTAATTGGAGTGAGAATAAGGCAAAGCAATTTCTCAAAAAGGCATAAAGATCTGAACTGTCAGTGAAATAGAACAGTGTGGTACTGTGCTTTGCCAAGAAAGTGATGCAGTACCTATCAGAATTTGGCTGTATTTATATCCTTTCTAAGTAGACCATTTGTCACTTTTTAGTACAACTTTTCCTTTGAGGGTGAAATAATTGACCCATCCTCTAGGAGGACAAGCATTCTTTCTGGGTAGGGTTGTGGATGTTTATAGATGCACCAGATGGCTAGCCCTCTGACTTTCTAGCCTCAGTCATGAGAGAGAAAAGTGGGAAAAGGACTCTGAAGGGCTTCTCTTACACAGGGGAATTCAGGTATTGCTAGGCCAACAAGATCCAGCTCCTTTCTTAAACCTCTGCTGTTTGTAATAACAAGTTCATTGTTGTTTATACTCTTTGCAATATGTATAGATGTTTTGGTCACAGAATCTGTGGTGGGACATAGAGGTATTTAGGAAATAAAAATAGGCAGTAAAATATTTTTTAAGCAGTAGAGAAGTATAACTAGAAAGATTTGTTTCTTCCTTCTCTATTTTTAATTCTGAGTTCCCCCTTTGCTGATTATGAGATATGTTGCAGTTGTAACATGCAGGTTTAAATAAATCTTCAGACACAGACATTTATAAAGCACACTCCAAAATCATATTCCCCATCAATTACTATTTGTGGAACCCCGTGTCACTGATTATAAATAAAATTGGCCTTGGAAATTCTCATTTTATTTCTTTTAGAAGATTTAAAATGTTCTTGACTATTCATAATCTTAGCTAATCAGTGTTTATGGAGTTATAAGGTATAGCTAAAGAAATTTTTTAATTCAAAGGATTTTTATCTTTTCATTTCATTTGGCTTAACTACCTGGCCTATAAATAACTTAAATACAGTCAGAATTCCTACTACTTTAGTCCTTAGCCACTGCACTAAAGACTTCTTATATATGTTGACAATGCAAAGAGCTTTATAGAATCAAAGTTCATCTGACAAGTGTAATGACTTACTCACTGGCAATATTTTATGTACCTTTTTAGAATAAATTACATTGAAACTTTGGCTGGCATCTCTTAAATTTTTAAATCAAAGCAATAATGATTATACTTAGTCCATTGGCTTTAACTCTATTCCAGCAATTATAATTACAATTTAAAAAAAAATCCATATCTATTTATAAAATTTTACCTAGGGATGTAAAATCCTTATTCCCTATTAAAAAGATGATCATTTTACATGCTATTAAAATGAATCCTGCTGAAATAATTGCTTATGAGGGGTTCATCTAAATGATAATGGGTACAAAAAGTAAGTTTCACCCTGGTAGTAGAGGTTCCCCCCGACCCAGCTGGCAAACCTAAGAAAAGATTTTACGTTGAAAAGATGTAAAATTTACATTTTACATTGAAAAGATGTAAAATCATGAACAAACTAATAGCCCAATTAAAAGATCAAATAAACCCTACCCCTGTGGTTCATTTTATTTCACATCTTTGAAGTACTTTTGGTAACAATTACTATCCTGTGTATTCCAAATAGGTACAACCTCAGTTGTTTTAGCTTTCTGGGGGTTATGTGTCTGATGAAAGTGATGAGGCTAGAAAAATGCATATGTGTACGCCTAATTAGTCATAAAAATTCCTGGGGTTCATAAAGCCTTAGAACTCCTGTTCATTTAGGCTCAGAGAATAGTAATTGTAATTAAACTTACTTTACTAAGGCTTTGAAAGTTCTTTGAAAGGTGTTATTTATAAATTATTTTTTATAAACATTGTTGTCGCTTGATAATTTTGATTCATTTCTAGGCCATAGCATTTATTCATAGTTTTCTTGGGATAAGCTTTCAGAAAATTTATATATAAGTCTGGTCCCAGCTGGCTTTAGTAATCAATCAATCAATCAATTAATCAATCAATGTATGACTAACAATGACTACTGTGGTCATCTTTTTTTTTTTTTTTTTTTAGACTTTATTTATTTGACAGAGAGAGATCAGTAGGCATAGAGGCAGGCAGAGAGAGAGAGAGGAGGAAGCAGGCTCCCCGCTGAGCAGAGAGCCCGATGCGGGGCTCGATCCCAGGACCCTGAGATCATGACCTGAGCCGAAGGCAGCGGCTTAACCCACTGAGCCACCCAGGTGCCCCTACTGTGGTCATCTTTAAGCAAGTCTAACAATGAAATATTGCCTTTTACTTCAGATTTATTTCCTTACATTCATTGAAGAGCTAGTTATAAACTAGATGGCCATACCAATTTGCTAACAACGTTGGAGATTTTGCATATTCTGACATAAATTACATGTCCACAACTTAGCAACTACAACTGGCAACCTACTTTGAATTCTGAAAAGAATTGGTCTAATTCTGAAGTGGATCTCTAGGTCAACATTCTGTGAGGAAAAGTTTTTAGAGTCTGGCTCGTAATGTGCACCTCAGTAGGTGCAAGCAAGCCAGCAAGAGGGAGATTTTCCCAGGAGCACACCAAGTGGGGGGACATTTGGATGTTACCTTGAAGAAAGAGCTTCTGAATAGTGGATGCATCAGTCAGCCTTCCAACAAACACATTTCAAGTTAGGGTAATTTGAGAGGGGTCCACCAATAAAGAAATAATTACAAAAATGGGGTGTTGTAGGGAAATTATTGTAGCAGTGCAGGAATCTGGTGGGGTTTTCACCACCCCTACATCTCAAGGGCCACAGTAAGAGAGGTTACCAGAAGCTGAAGGTTATCAGTGGTAGAGAGTGGGTCACCTAATGTCCAGGGATACCATCAGGTCATGATCCCAGGGTCCTGAGATGGAGCCCCACACTGGGCTTCCTGCTCTGCGGGGAGCCTGCTTCTCCCTCTCCTTTTCTGCTCCCCACTGTATGTGCTCTCTCACTCTGTCAAATAAATAAACAAAATCTGAAAAAAGAAAAAGGTGTGGATCAGTGTAGAATAAAAAAGTAGATCAATGGAGAATGTATAGTTTGCACACCAAAGGAGGAGGCGGGGCTGTGATTCTGGGTCTGAGAACTATTTTGACAACTGCCTGCTCTGGGTTTCCCCAGTGTCGTCCTGGGGACGAGAGGACTTTCAGGTAAGAGTCTCACTTTAGCGATGCTTTAGATAGCTGTATTTTATTGTACAAAGTAACAGATGACTACACTGCATGTAATTGACACTATAATGTGAGACTAGTGCTTCTTTCTGAGCTTTTATAGTTTCTAGTTTCAAAACCTTTGTGCATGTGTATAGAATCTACTAAGTATTGCTCCTGGGCATTCCCACCCCCTTTCCCCAGGTGTAAGAGAATCTCTCTCCAGAAGACCTTTCTACACGGTGCATAACTTTCTGGTATAGACATGTACGGTGGGGCGGGGCGGGGGGAGTGTGGGGGAGGGCACACATTTTCATGTCTTACTACTTCCTCTGCCAGCCCAAGGCAAGGACTCTGGGTTTTCTTTCCTACCTTCTCTATATCTCTTAGCACTTTGTGTAATGCACAGAACATAGTAAATGATAAGTACATTTTTGTTGAAAGAAAGGAAATAGTGATATATTTGAAGTAACCATTGAAAGAAATCAAAATATGTCACCACAAAATATGCCTCTTTGACTTAAAAATTATTTTGAACTGAAGGCAAGTAAGAAGCAGTAAATGCAGAAAAAGCTCCCCTTTTCCTGCCTACAGGCAAAATATAAATTCTTCTACTGGCTCTTATTAGCCCCAAGAAGGCACTAGAAGAACCTGAAAACAAATCTTACTCTAGAAGTTCTCTCTCATATATTTACCATTCCACAATCTGCTGTCCTTGGAAGCCTAAAACTCCATTGTTAAAATCAGCAGTGGAGAATCACCATTGCATCAAATCTTCCTCATGCTTTGAGTCTCTTTCCAGGGAGAGCCCAGTCCCTTTAATGGATCATCTGATTAGGTCAGACCCACCAAGGATGATCTCCCTATCTGAAAGTCAACTGATTTGGGACCTGCAAAATCTATTCACAGCAAATACCTAGGTTAGGGTTCTATTGAATAACTGGGAAAAGATCTGTACACGCTGCTGGTGGTGGGGAATCTGGGAATTCTATCTACCAAGGTATAACAGTGAAAGGACAGGATCTAGGGTCTAAGAAGGGAAAGAGGAAGCAGAGACCATTTTCTGCTCTTCAGAACAAAACAAAACAAAACCAAAACCAAAAACACATGCAGGCTACGAGAAGGTGTATTCTGAGTATCTGGTGAGACCATTGAACAACCACACAGAAAAAGGCTTAGCCCAGCAATTAGGAGACTTGCCCTGCCATTAAGTAGCCATGTGATCTTACTCAGACCCTTTGACTTCTCTGGGTCTATAACTGAGGGGATTGAATAGATCAGGAATTCCCAACCAGGGAGGAGAGGAGTAAGACAACTACCCTGAAGTTACTGGGGTGCTTTTTAAAATTAAACATGTCCCCCTTTTCCCCCAGATGTAGCAGTGCTGACAGGTGAATGAGTAAGGTTGACAAGGAAGAGGGAGGAACATACATAGTAAGGAATTGTTTCTTAGGTCATTGGCTCAATTCCATAATCATTCATTCAAGATCCACTACTTTGTGCTAAACCTGTGCAAGCCCCAGGGGAAGTTAGAATAAAACACACAGGTGCTCTGCTTACTTCCCATCTAGCCAGGGAGACAGAGGCAAGTGATGAATGATGGTGAATGTGATATAAGATGGTGAATGTTACTGGGTGGGGACCCCAGGGGGCTGAACACAGGGGTCCTCCTGGGGATTGCTTAAAGAATAAGGATCCTCTAAGAGAAGAGGTTGGAAATGTAATGAAGTGAGGAAGGTGGAGAGTTTCTGGCAAGGAAAAAGCATTTTTGAAGCCGAGGGTGGTGGTGGGGAGTTTAACCGACTCAGGCACATGTAAAGCATTGTGATTAGCCCACTCTGACCTGAGTTGGTACAGGTTACAAGGAGCCTTATAAATCCTGTTAAAGAGTTTGGATTTTATCCCAAACACAATGGGAAATCATCAAAGGCCTTTAAGCAAGAGTGTCTTCAAGAGATTGGTGTTTTACAAAGATCACCCTGGCGACAGTTTGAAAAAGATAGAGGGTGGCGGCAGCAGTTAGGAATACCAGCCCACAGGCAGGACCAGGGTATACAGTCAGTGGGCTTAGAGAGAAGGCGGCAGATAGGAAAAAGATGCAGTGAGTAGTTGGTTGATTCGAGGAGTGAGCTGTGTATCACCAGATGTAGGAGCTCTAGGATTAAATATATGTTAATTCACAGTTGCCCCTTTGTGCTACATAAGTTGTCATCTCCATTCGCAAGATGTTTAGTTATAATCAGACAGCACGTCTTCTGTATACTTTGGGACTATTTGTCCATTGGTTTGGAATATTTGGAAAATTTTAGTGGGAATAAGTATTTAAGGAAAATACAGAAGATCTGGATTCCAGTGCCTTGTTTCCTTAACTGCTCAGTGAGGGGGGATTGAATTGAAAACCTCAAAGACTAATTCTAGGACTAAACCTCCCAAACCCATAAAATCCACTCAAGGACGCTGGGCAGACTCTGGTTTCTCCCCAGGCTGGGCAGAGTTGCTTGCTGCAGGAATAGAGGAATCAGTAAAACACCCCCTGAGAGCAGCACATGTTTGGATCAAGGGCTACCCCAAAGAAAGAACTTTTGCTTTTGCCCCAAGAATATTGCAAAGTTCAGAGCCAGAGGCAGCCATGCACGTAAATTTAGCTCCACAGCCTAGTATCTCTGGAGTTTTCCCAGTGTGAGCATGGTAGGTTATCTACCTTAAGCACATGGAATATTCAACCAGATTCTATTTCCCCTTAAATTCTCCTCTCTCGGTGAAAGAAGACGCACTGAGTCCAGCGAAGGGCATAAATTCAACATAAAGTGTACGGAGCTCTAAAGCTTCATTTTGCTCTGTAATCAGAAATCCCAATCAGCAGTGGAGCTCTGTGCCTGGGCAGACTCCTGACTGCAGTTCTCAGGGGATGGCGATGAGAAAAAGCTCCTCCTGTGGCTTAACCTACCAGTGCCTACCTGGGCTCCCACCTGGGCTCCCACCCGGCAAAATCATCCATGAAACAGATATGGTGGGGCTTTCCACCCTGTTAGGTCCCAGACCCATTTCATTGGGTACATACTGCCTTTTTCTGAATATATTTCGAAATTTTTCTCTTTATGTGCATTTTAATCTAAATTTCTTTCTCATGTTTGCGTAAATTGTAGAAAGTGCATTTTATCGTTAGTCCACTAGAGGGAACCAGAGGGATTTAGACATTGAACCTGACAAGACTTTCTCTCAGGTTCTTAATGTCAGTCAGAATTAGAGAAATTTCCAGAGGTTCTTAAATTGAGCATATTGTCAGAGTCACAAGGGAGTCTTCTTTTTTTTTTCTCTTTAACTTATATGCATTAAAAAATACACTTTATTTTTTAGGGACACTTTTAGGTTCACAGCAAAACTGAGGTAAAGAGGAGTTTTAAAAATTACATAGGTTTCTAGGTCCTGCTCTAGATCTACGAATTCAGAAGCTTTGGGGGTGATGTCTGGGAATCTCTACTGAAAGGGTTTGTGGAGCCCTTGATTTAAAAAAATTATATATATGTATAAATATATATACCTATATACATATGTTTTATGTGTATAGTTTATTATATATATTTATAATAGCATATTATTATATATAGTTGCATATATATGTATATATACACATACACACAGAGCTATATATATATATATGTATATAGTTACATAAATTTAAAACCAAGAATGGGGCAAGAATGCACTGAACATTATGTAGCATACATAGCGAGACAAAAAAAATAGTGGCTCACAAGGATTAAAAAAATATGAATGTTAAACACTTGGAGAGAGTCAATATTTATAATATGAGTCATATTTTTCCAAATAATTTCATTGTTAAATAGAATTCATGTGATTTACTTAGAGCCAGAGGAAAATCTGAAAACCACCATTACAGCAAGGTTTCCAGTGCCAGAAATAAGATTTTAGGAAACCCCTAAATCAGGAAATATTATTTCTGAAATAAGCATTTTATGAAAGATGGCCAGATTCCTGTGGATTTTATCCAGGGAATAGAAAAAAATGCCCAAGATCCAATTGCCATCAGACACAGATGTTCCCATAGTTTCAAACACTTCTGGCCAACTGGCCCAAAGACACAAGCTCCTTAAAAAATTACAGGAAGAAAAGAGGGCACATGGATCATCGTAGGAGAAGATGTAATTTTTTCCCCATGAAAAACAATTAAAAATAAAATGAAAGTAGTCATTGATTTATAGGAAAATGTGTTACAAAACCCAAATAATAGGAAGAAAATTGGCAATCTAGTTTAAGAAACACTGGCCTGTCTGCTCCTATGGATGTTAACAGTCCTGCAGAAATTTACAAATTCATTTAAATCAACATCAAATAGCCAGATTTTTTGTGGTATTAGTTTGTCTTTATAAAAGGTCTCTGAAACCCAGCTTGAATATCAGATAAAAACTCACAGCAGTGCTCTTATGCACTGCCCTCTCCCCAGGTCCGCCCTCACCGGTCTTGGCTACAATCTCACGATCAGAGTTGTATTTCCTGATGCTGGTGTATTTTCTAAACCAAAGGGAAAAGGGAATGCCTCATGATTTATTGTTCCATCTAGAGACCAAGAGTTTGAACACACACTTGAAATATTTCTCCTAAAATTTTTTTCTGGGTCAATTTAATAAAACAAAATTTTAAAGAGTTACCTAGCCCTAAGGCCCAACAGACCCTGATAAGTACGGAAACAAGATTCCTCAGTTTTAAGTGTTTGCTTGAGGAATCCGGGCAGACTGGCAGCAATTTTAGAGCTCTTTATTGTTCTTTCTTCGAAGGTTCATTTACTCTGTATGAGGGGTCCTTATATAATTCTATAACCTGATCTACTCAGTAATAAAATACAGTCCTGTACAATGTTTTATGTTCTAGATATATTTCAATCCAGAAAAAAGAGTATTGGGAGATGGGAGGGTGTGTGTTGGTGGAAGAGTTGTAGGGGCAAATCTATTCTTCACTAATTTATTCTCAAACTAGCATTTGGAATGGAAATTATGTGAAGGAGAACAATATGGTAATTTACACTTACCTCTTCCAAGTAAAGCATCATGAATAAGATGAATAAAATTCCGTTTCTAACTAACTTGATTATATCCTCCCTCATAATCATGTCCCATTGTGAGGATGAAATTTTAAAGTTTTTCCCCATTAAAATACTCCCTTTTTTTCTGTTTTGAAATAATTGCTAAGTTTTTTGTAGACTTTAACGATACTGAGTATCAGAATATATAACGTTTTCCTCAAAATAAAGAATTTACACCGTTAGCCAGTCTCCAATGACTACAGAATCAATTTCAGTTCTTTGCTTGCCCCTATCTGCTAGATAATTTTCCTCCTGTTGATCCATGGCTGCAAATGCAATATAATTTGCAGTAAGTTGGCGGCAAACCCTGGTAACTCCTACTAGGCTGGCTTGGCTAGAGGACAGGAGTTCTTGTTTGAGGTTCTGATACAGCGCCAACCTCAGGAGACCATTAAAATTGTCAGCTGGTGCTACAACAGCTGCCTGGATCCCACTTTGAATAACTGGTGTACACTTTAAGCCTATATTTTTAAAGAGAAAGGTAATTCCAACTCCAATGCCACTTCTTGTTTATTTGCAAATTTCTTATTTACTCAATGTCTTATTTTTTCACACATTAACCACCTCCATTTTTCTACCCTGCCTATCCAACTGGTCAGAGATCTCTCTGAGGGATTACAGTTTGCTTTTCCTTAGAACGGGATGGAGCCCTCTAATTCTTTTCAGCACAGTGATCCAAACAGTTCCTACCAATTGTTGGAAGCTGGCACTTGAGGTGAAATCGATTTACTACTGTGGCTTTAAGTTACACCTTTCAGCAACATTAGATTGCAATTAACTTTTCCCTTGGTAGTAAGGAGCTTAGAGGATGGGTCGAACTGGGACCCAGATGTTCACATTATGCTCCCTTCATTTTAATCAACCCTTGAAGATATTAGGGAATAAAGAGCCAAACCAGGCAATTAAGACAGGTTTTGTTCATAAATATTACTGGTCTGAGACTTCTCAGTGAGTTGAAAAACTTAGTCATAATAAATCTTGCTTGATTACACTTGTTTATCCTCAGTTTTTTTTGTGGATATTTTTGTGTGACCTTGAGTGATAATCTCATCAGAGGTTTGAGAATTAGTAAACTCTCAGGAGGAAGTATATAGTCAGAGGAGAAAGCTTGGCAAAGTGTTTGGCACGTAAGAAGACTCTACTAATTGGTTGTTGCCAACTGCATTCAACAGCTCAGTTTCTGCAAGGCTTTTTTATGTGGGTTTTAATTTATTCTAGATTGTTTTACTAATTTATTCCAAAATATCTTGATTACAAAATGCTGGAGAGATAATTTGTATTTTCACTTCTAGTAGTGCAATAGACTCGCTATCCAGAATGAGATTCTGATTTGAAGTATTAAAATCTCAGATAAATAACTTCTTTAAAGCCTTCCTTCATTTTTTCTTTCATGCACTGGAAAGCAGACATGAAAGTGAGGACACCAAAGCCCTCCCAAACAAAACTGAAAACAGGAATTATGGAACGTAAGATATTAGCTATAGTTTTAAGCATATATATTAAAATACCTTGAGTCACCATTGAAAAGCTAGAAATAATATAACTTCTAAATATATAGAGGAGGAAAAATGGACTGGAAATAACAAGTCATGGTCAGTCTAAAAGGCACCAAGAACAGTCATCCATCTTGGTGAGGAAGAAGTTAAACTGTCAGTATTTGCAGATGACATAATACTGTATATAGAAAACCCTGAAGAATATACCAAAAATTATTAGAATTAATAAATGAATTCACAGCAGTTTCAGGATACAAAATTAATACACAGAAATTGGTTGATTTTTTATACCCTAATAATAAAGTAGCAGAAACAGAAATTAAGAAAACAATTCCATTTATAATTATACCCAAAAGAATAAAATACCTAGGAATAAACTTAACCAAGAAGATGAAAGACTTTGAAAACTATAAAACACTGGTGAAAGAAATGAAAGATAACACAAACAAATGGAAGGAAATTCTGTGTTTATGAGTTGGAAGAACCAGTATTGTTAAAATGTTCATACTACCCACAGTAGTCTAACGAATCAATGCCATTCTAGTCAAAATATCAACAGCATTTTCCACAGAACTAGAATTTCTATGGAATCACAAAAGACCCCAAATAACCAACGTAATCTTGAGAAAGAAAAGCAAAGCTGGAGGCATCACAATTCTAGATTTCAAAATTTACTACAAAGCTGTAGTAATCAAAACCATATGGTACTAGTACAAAAATGAATACATAGATCAATAGAACAGAACAGAAAACTCAGAAATAAACCCATGCTTATATGGTCAATTAGTCTACAGCAACGGAGGCAAGGATATACAATGGGAGAAAAAGACAGTCTCTTTAATAAATGATGCTGGGAAAACTGGACAGGTGCATATGTAAAAAGAATGAAACTGGGCCACTTCCTTACACCATACATGAAAATAAACTCAAAGTGAATTAAGAAATGAAGTATGAGACCTGAAACCATAAAACTCCTAGAAGAAAAGAGTAGGCAGTGCTTTCTTTAACATCAAGCTTAGGAACAGTTTTCCAGGTATGTTTCCTCAGGCAAGGAAAAGAAAAGCAAAAATAAACTTTGGGACTGCATCAAAATAAAAAGCCTTTGCTTAGCAAAGGAAACCATCAACAAAACAAAAAGGCAACCTATTTGAAGATTTATTTATTTATTTATTTATTTGACAGAGAGAAACCACAAGTAGAAGGAGAGGCAGGCAGAGAGAGAGAGAGGGAAGCAGGCTCCCTGCTGAGCAGAGAGCCCCATGCGGGACTCGATCCCAGGACCCTGAGATCATGACCTGAGCCGAAGGCAGCAGCTTAACCCACTGAACCACCCAGGCGCCCCAAGGCAACCTATTTGAATGGGAGAAGATATTTGCAGATGATATCTCTAATAAGGGGTTAATATCTAAAATATTTAAAGAACTTATACAACTCAGGTCCAAAAAACCAAATAATCCAATTAAAAATGGACAAAAGATCTAAATAGATATTTTTCCTGAGAAGATGTACAGCCGACCAACAGATGCATAAAAAGATATTCAACATCACTAATCATCAGGGAAATGCAAATCAAAACCACAATGAGACATCACTTTATACCTGTCAGAATGGCTAGAATCAGACAGACAAGAAAGAAAATGTTTGTGAAGATGTGGAGAAAAAGAAACCCTCACACACTGTACAGCCATTATAGAAAACAGTATGGAGGTTCCTCAAAATAATCAATAATAGAATTACCACATGATCTAATAATTACATTACAGTCTATTTACCCAAAGAAAATGAAAACACTTAATTTGAAAAGACAAATGCATCCCTATGTTTATTGCAGCATTATTTACAATAGCCTAAAATATGGGAGCAACCCAATGTCCATCCATTGATGAATGGATAAATGTTATGTGTATACACAGACAGAAAGACAGACAGACTCCTATGTACACACACACACACACACCCCACATACACATAGGAATATTACACAACCATGAAAAAGAATGAGAGCTTGCCATTTGGGACAGCATGGATAGATCTAGAAGTTATTATGCTAACTAAGTGAAATAAGCCAGATACAGAAAGACAAATTCCATATGATTTCACTTGTATGGAATCTAAAAAACAAAACAAATGAACAATCAAAAGCAGAATCAATCCCATAAATAGAGGGAACACATAGATGATTTCCAGAGGTGAAGGGGGTAGGGAATGGGCAAAATGAATAAAGGGGATTGCAAGGTACAGACTTCCAACTATGCAATAAACATGTCACAGGAATGAAAATTACAGCATAGGGAATATAGTCAATGGTATCATAATAATGTTTAATGGTGGCAGATGGTAGCTACACTTGTAGTGAGCATAGCTTAACATATTAACTTCTCAAATCACTATTTTGTACATCTGAAACTAACATAACAGTGTCAACTATACTTCAATGGAAAAATAAATGAAGGCAAGAAAGCTAGAAGAAAAAAGAGAAAGTAAGAAAATAGAAATCACATAATACAGTTCTAGAGGTAAACTTAAATATATAATCATAATAACTCTCTAGCTAAAGGCAAATTTTGTCAAACTAAATAAAATTCTTCACTATGCCCTTTGCAAGAGAGATACATAAACATAGAAACATAATGTTGAAAGTCATACAAGAAATATCTAAATGAAAACTGGTATACCTAAATTTGTATTAGACAAAATATAATTTAAGGATAAAATATGAAGTCCCTTCATGAGGGACAAAGTTAAATTCATTAGGAGGATATAAGAAATAAAAACTTTTATGTATTTAATTAACTCTCAAAATATAGAAAGCAAGAATGGGACAGAGCTATAAAGATTAATCTATAAGCATAGTGGGAGATATTAAATATGTCTCATACATATCTCCTGTGACAGATAAGGCAGACAAAAATATTCATCTGGATATAAAAGATTTAAGGAGCAAAATCAAGAAACTTAATCCCTCAATTTGGAGTATACACAATTTTTTTTGGAAGCACACATAAAACATTTGAAAATTGATATTGTGCTAGGTCATAATCAGAGCTTCTACACCCACTGTATATAAAGCCTCAAGTCAAAGAATGATATCACATAGAACACTTCTCTAACATAGTGCAACTAACTTAGAAATCATCAAATGTATTGTAAAATCCTATATATTTAGATATGAAAAAACCCATGTATGTGTAAGATTCAAAAAAATTGGAAAATATTGAGATCTGAACAAATAAAAGCACTACCCATTACATCTTCAGAGATTCAAATAAAGTGGATTCAAATACAGAAAATTTATTTTAAAAAATGAAGAGAGGTTCAAAATTAATGCACTAAACATCCAAGTTAAGAAGTAGGAAAAATAAACACAAGAAAATAGAAGGAAGAAAAAAATGCAATTTGAGTAAAAATAATGAAATAGAAAGCACACACACAATAAAGAGAATCAACAGTTCAAATTTGATTCTTTGAAAAAACTAAAAATGTAGAAAATCTTTGGGAAAACAGGAGAAACGGGACACTATACTCAAAGAATATCATGAATGAAAAGAATGATAAAACTAAAGGTGTTGAAGAGTCATTATGAAAAAAGTCAAAAAATTGTAAACCTAGATGGGATGAATACATTCTCATAAAAGAACAACTTGCTAGGGGCATCTGGGTGGCTCAGCTGGTCAAGTGCCTGACTTTGGCTTTGGTCACGATCTCAGGGTCCTGGGATTGATCCCTGCATCAGGCTCCCCATTCAGTTGGGGAGTCGGCTTGTCCCTCTCTCTCTGTCCCTCCCACTGCTCATGTTCTCTCTCTTTCAAATAAATAATTAAAATCTTTTAAAAGAAAAAAAACACAACTTGCTAAATCTCTCCAAGAAGAAATGGAATCTGAGCAGTCCTATAACCATTAAAGAAATAAAATTAGATACAAATCTTTGCACAACGGATTGTTGGTTTAGGTAGTTCTAATCCTACACAAACACTTTCAGAGAATAGAAACTTTCAGAGAATACTCCTTAACTTATTTTATGCAGTCAGTATTACCTTGATGCCAAATCTGGACAAGGACATTACAACCAAAATAAACAATCACTCTCAATCATGACCACAGATATAACTCCTTAACAAAATTCATACTGGCAAACTGAATCTGAAAGTGCTTAAAAAGGATGGTATATTATGATTAATTACATTTGTCCTATGAGTGTAATACTGGTTCACTTTTAATTTGTTTACTACCTCATAAACCAATTAAAAGAGAAAAATTATGTGGTTATTTCAACATATGCAGTGTAAAAAAATAAACACTGAAAAGAAAAACTCAACATTTATTCACATTGAAAAAACTTTTGTCAAACTGCTGTTATTGTCACAGCTTAGGTTCCTCAGTAAGAAGAGTCTGAGATGGGAATTAACATGCAGGAGGTTTATTAAAAATTGTTCTTGGTGTCAGTATCTCTGGAAGGAAAAGGAAGGAGGTAAAAATACATAGAGGGAGGAAAAGTTGGGCTGCAGTGTAGGCTCTGTGAAGACCTCAGCCAACCCTAAAGAGAGCTCTGAAAAGAGGCTGGTCCTTTGGAATTGTCCCGACCTGCAATGAGTAGGCGGGGCCTTATCCCAGGTCAGCCTGTGGTGGGCTGCCCAGGAAGTAGGTGTGACATAGGCAAAGGGACGCTTTCAGCTGAAGAAGGCAGACAGTTGAGGGCTCTCTGTCAGCAGGACTCTTAGCTACTGGGAGACTTAGTTCAGCTAGAAAGGGAGCCTCAGAAGCACACTGCAGTGTCATTTACAGGCATGGACAGAAAGCTTACAGCAAAGGTCATATTTAATGTTAAAATGTTGAAAGCATTCCCTTTAAAATTAGAAACAAGACAAGGAGGCCGGTTATCACCATTTTTATTCAACATTGTGCGGAAAGGAATGAAAAAGCAAAGGTTCAAGGTTTAAAAGGGAAAGAAAAGGAATGTGATTTGCAGGTGGTGTTTATTTTCTTCATAGACAATCTGCAAATAATTGTAATGAAGAGTTTGTCAGAGTTTCTGGATGCAAAGTCAATATACATAGGTATGTGTATATATGTGTGTCAATTGCATTTCTATAGTCAAGCAATAATTTAGAAAACCTTATTTAAAAATACTATGAGAAATGCCATAAAAATACAACTGGAAATAAATCTAACAAAAATATGTAATATCCTTATGGAGAAAATGATAAAACTTTATCAGGAGATGTTAGAAAATGTCTAGATAAAGGGAAAGATACAATATTTATGAATAGAAGACTCTGAAATAAATATATTAGTTCTCTCTGCATTGATTTATAAATTTGATAAAATTCCAATAAAACAGAAGTACCATTGTGTTTTTTGTGAAATTTGACAAGCTGATGTGAAAATTTATATGGAAGGATATACCAAGGAAGGAAGAAGAAATGTGGGAAAGTTTGCATTACTGGATATGATTTATTATCAGGCTCTATATCTAAGAATATGAAGTTGATACAGGATGAGATAGACAAATGGAACAGGAAATAGAGTCCAAAAAGAAATATGTACATATATAGAAACTATAGAAGCTTGATTTGTATAGATCACTAGGAAAGAGCAGGCTATTTCATAAATGGCTTAAGGACAATTTGGTTTCCAAATACTTTTTAAAAACTTGAAAATAGATCTTTATCTTATATCATAAACAAAAATCAATCTAGGTGGTTAAAAACTTAATGTGAAAGGCACAACCATACAATTTCAAAAGAGCATATAGGGAATATCTTCAAATTCTTGAATAAGGAAGGGATTCTTAAAGAATATAAAAGTCCAAATTACACAGGAAAAGATGAATATACTCATCTGATTTAAAATTAAGCATCCAGGTGATAAAATACACAGTAATGAGAGTAAAAAAGCAACCCTTAAATTGGGAGAGATTGTTTGCAGTTCATATTATCAACAAAAGATTATTACCTAGCATATAAAAACTGAAGAGAATCAATATAGAAAAGGCAAAGAAACCAATATAAAAATGGAGAAAACATATGAGCCAGATATTTACAAGGAAGAAGCACAATCTATAACTAGAGAAAAAGAGGTCAACCTCACAGGGAATCAGGGAAATGCAAACTAAAAACTCAAAATGAGCAGTTTAAGTTATCAGTTATCTTTTGCTCCAAAACTTAACAGCTTAAAACAACAATAAGCATTTATCACCTCACATAGTTTTTGTAGGTCTGGCATTTGAGAATGGCTCATTTGGGTAATTCTTGCCCAGAGTATCACAAGGAATTGCAGTTAAGAAGTTAGCTGGGGTGTAGTCTTCTAAAAGCTCTGCTGGGACTGGAAGATCTGCTTCCAAGATGGCAGTAACCAACATCAGCTTTCTAGCCATGCAAGTGAGTTTTGTGGAGAAACTGCTTGAGTCATGGCAGCTGGCTTCTCTTTGAACAAATGATCCAAAAGAATGTCTGGCAAAGCTGTGATGTCCTTTACGATCTCGCTTCAGAAATCCTACTCTACCATTTCTGCAGTATCTCATTGTTTAAGCAGATCAGCTGTATTTATTGTGGGAGCACAGTGTGGAAGGAGATGAAGGTCAAGAGGCAAGATTCCTTGAGAACCATCTTGGAGGCTAGCTACCACAGGTATATTGCACACCTAACAAAATGCAAATATTTAGAAGCCTGCCACTCTGTCATGAAAGAGGACAAAATTACACTCACTAGGACCACATAGGGAAAATTCAAGGCAGAAGAGTTAATGTGTCAAAAGCCCCCACCCCCTTCTTCTTACCATTTTTTCTGGCAAGAGAGAGGCACCAGGACCATTAAGCCTGTTTCTCCTTAACCCAAGTTTCTCCTTAACCCAAGAGTATGGAGCAATGGAAACTCTGTCATCTGCATGTGCAAATATAAACTGGCACAACCATGTTAAGAAATATTTGCATTTCCTAGGAGATTTAAACTTGTACATAACCTGCGATCCAGCAACTTCACTCCAGATGTGTACATTAAAGATAGTTTTACATGTGTGATCTAGAAAATATGTTCACAGAAACCTTACTCTAAATAGCAGAAATTCATAAATAATCCATAAAAAAAGTAATTATAGCACATTTCATCAAGTGGAATACTATAATGTAATGCAAAATGAATGAACTAAAGTATATGCATTGATCTTAGGTGATCTGAAAAACAATTGAACAGAACACGCAAGTCACAAAGGAAAATGCACAATTTATTCTTTAGAGATCTATACACAGGAGATAAACTATAAAGAAAAGAGAATAATCAAGACAAAATAGAAGATAGTTGCACCTTCTGTGGGAGAGGGATGAGGAAGTAAGAGAGAGACCTTGGTAATATTCTATTTCTCAATCCCATGTAAGTGTATTATGATTCTTTAAACTCAACAGATACATTTTATATAGTCTCTTTGTAAAAATGATACACTTCACAACAAAAAATCACAAACTAAATGTTCTTAAAAAGAGACATAATCTAAAATGTCAGGGCTATTTCAGTGAGTGAACAAATTATTCTCAAATATTCAACACTACACATCAAATATCGTTTCATCTTCCATTCTTCTTTATCAAAATAGAAAAGCGTAAATATATCAAGCCTGAGAAAGGGAGTGTGTTTCCTCAATTTACAAGTGTTACCAAAAAAGTCGTGGTAATTTGCCCCTGGAGCTACTTCTGATTCATTGTCTGGCTCCAGATCTTTGTTGTGTATTTTCAGGAGAATGGTTAAAATAGGCTGAGAAGAGTAAGCCTAAATCTAAACTTGATGTAAAAGAAAGATTAGAATTTCATTGAAATTGATTCACTAGGTGAATTCTACTCTTTTTCAGGTCCTTGGCATCTGTACCATTTTAATATTAAAATATGTATTACTCTCTTTATTCTCCTTAAGTTTCTGCAAATGTTTTAGGATAGAAATCTCATCAATTCCAGATGAGTTATGCAAACCGTTCTAAATATTGGGGTTCTCCTGTTGATAAAAGAATCAATGGAAAGAGTACTTACAGAAATACAGTACAATTTTTCTAATGTGCATACTAATCATTAAAAAAATCTTTTTAGGGGCACCTGGGTGGCTCAGTGGGTTAAGCCTCTGCCTTCAGCTCGGGTCATGATCCCAGGGTCCTGGAATCGAGCCCCATATCGAGCTCTCTGCTCAGCGGGAAGCCTGCTTCCCCCTCTCTCTATGTGTCTGCCTCTCTGCCTACTTGTGATCTCTGCCTGTCAAATAAATAAATAAAATCTTAAAAAAAAAAAATCTTTTTAAATGAAATGCCTTCCAAGTTGCAGATTGCTTTCAATAACGTATACACATCTTAGCTGCTTAATTATATCAAAACAATTCACTGGCATTAAAAAAAATTGGCACAGATTTTGATAGCATAGTTCTTTGGATTCTTATCTTTCTTTTCTTCATCTGACAGTTTGTATTTCCCTGGATTTGTCCGTTGGCAATGATATCCAGAGCAGAGGTACAGATCACCAGCCAGGGGTAGCTTCACACAGGCTTCTGTTTCCTGACCTGTTTGTGGTGGCAGTGCCCCTAGACAGGTATATGGGAACTCACATTAAGCCCCTGGCTCTTCCATTTAACTGCCTCGAGAGTTGGGGTGAGAAAACTAGGACTGCAGGAGCCCCCAGCATTGAAAGTTACCTTTTTAACCTGTGATTCTGGCAGAAAGTTCCACATACAGTAGTGTACAAGCCCTAACATGTCTCAGGTTGGCTGCAGGCACTTGTCGATGTGGATGTTCTGCAAAAGCAAGGGTCCTGAGTCATGGTCCTAAGCACACACACCTGGCCCAGGAGTCTGAGAAGCTGAAGGATCCCAGGACAGTGGGACAGTGACAGGCCTGGCTTTTGCTATGCACCCAGCAGGTGAGCCAGCAGATAAGTGACAATGGGTGTGAGCTACCCAAACCAAATCTGACTGATTAAAACGATAATAGGTTTTACTAGGAGGATTTGGGATACCTCATTGAAGTGACAACAGATCAACCAGACTTTTACAAAGGGCAGGAATTAGGGTAGATCCAGGAAGGTAGGTAGTGAGACTTAGAGTATTCCCCCCCCCCCCCCCCAGGTACTAGCATCAAAATAAATTTATCTCGGTATTTTTCAGCTCTTGTATCACTGGGCTTAACTTTCAAATTCCTGCTATCGTTTAGCCTGGTTTGGGTCATGTGACTACTTCTTGGCAAGGGGAAGTTACGGCGTGATGGACAATAGGACCCAGACTACTACAGTGAGAGGTTTAGTGTAAGATGGGAAGAGATCTCATGTTTTCCAAAGGAAAATCAGGGATTGTTATTAAAGAATTTGGCATTGATGTTGGGCCCGCAAAATGGCAGATAACCATTATAACCCTTTTATCAAAAATTAACTTTGCTGTATTCTTACCTAGAACCATTGTATAGTTAAATGAATGCTACAAATACTTGGGCCTTAGTCTGCTTGGGCTGCCATAACAAGATCCCCAAATCAAGTGGCTTATGCAATATTAAGATTTATTTTATTTATTTATTTTTAAAGATTTTATTTATTTATTTGACAGACAGAGATCACAAGTAGGCAGAGAGGCAGGAAGAGAGAGAGAGGGGGGAAGCAGGCTCCCCGCTGAGCAGAGAACCCGAGGTGGGGCTCGATCCCAGGACCCTGAGATCATGACCTGAGCCGAAGGCAGAGGCTTTAACCTACTGAGCCACCCAGGCTCCCCAACAAAAATTTATTTTCTGTTTTGGAGTTAGACGTCTAAGGTCAGGATGCAGCACCGTTGGGTTCTGGTGGGAGCTCTCTACCTGCTTATAGTCAGCCACCTTCTCCTTATGTTCTCACATGGCATTTCCTGTCTCTCTCCCTCTTAGAGGACCACCAATCCTATAGGATTAAGACCCCACCCCCATGACTTCATTTAACCTTAATTAGGTCTTCAAAATCCTATCTCCAGATACAGGCATATTGAGGATTAGGGCTTCAACCTAGGAATTTTGTGGGGACACAATTCAGTCCTTGGCAGGTATCTATTAAGGGGCTCACAATTTGCTAAATAATTCACTTTTGATGGTCTTCTTGTCCTCATGCACAAATTTGATTGCAGTGTCTGATGAGTGAGTGCCATTTCCTGAGCAATCTATCAGGGTTTGTCAGGTTCTATGGAGAGTCTCACCTTTCCTCTTCCTGAACCAAGAGACATGGTGCCCGAAGTGAGAGACCCCACCTCTGATGGCTTGTCTGGTCTGTCTCTAGCATTTTTCTGCAATTGAGCTTTATAGCAGTCATTGTTCCAGTCTTGGTAGCGTCTCCTCTTCTGTTTTTTTCTGACACCCCAAAAGGAATTACTAAGAGAGGCCCGGTGGAATTGTGGAAAGTTGTGGAAGTCAGAACACCTGTGTTCTATTCCTAGCTCTAGCACTCACAGGCTCTGAAACTTTAGGGAAATCACTTCACTTTTCAGTAAGCTTATTTATGCTACAAAAGTGCGTTGCTTTCTTACTTACAAATTTGGGGTAGGCGCTGAGAAGTCGGTGGTACATGCTATGAAAGAACAGTGTAGGATGCTCCAGAATGTGTGGGGAGGGTGGGGGAGCTACCAGCTAATCTGGCAGAAGGCTTTCTGGAGGAAATGACCTCGGATAAGAGAAGGGAAGGATGAGCAGGACTTGCCTGAGAGGAATGGAGGGGGGCAGTGCCGGGGAGGGGAGACAGGGGAGACACACAGGGTGCAGGGAGGAGCGTGTGGCCAGGCCTTGAGGTAGGAGGGACCTGGCACACGAAGATTTTGCCTGGATCAAAGAGAGGCATGACAAGAATCATTCATGTAAATGAAGGTGGGCAGGAAGACATTGGTAAAACCATGCAGCCCTCGGCCGTGCCAAAGATTTTGTTCTGTGTCTCAGAACCTAAGGAGGGAGAAGGGGAAAGGCATCTCAAATACATGTTTTCAAAAGATGGCTCAGACTAGCATGTGGAGGACTGGAGATGGGCAGGGGTGGCTATGGCTAGGTCAGCGGTCTGGGAGAAGTTGGGGAGAGAAGAGGTAAACCAATGTGTTAGTTATTTCTAACCAAGATTACTATGACTGCGTGCTGTATTCTATCTATCTGACTGGCTCAGAGTGAGCTTTATTGAGTCACGCAGTCAACAACATTGATTGAACTGGGCACTTTTTCTAGGTGCTGAGTATACAGCAGTGAACAAAACACAGTGTAAACACAGAGTCTGCCTTCATGAAGCTTCTTTCTAGTAAAATGGTTCATGTTCTAGTGGAGTTGTTGTAGGGTCAAATAAGATATGTAAGTTACTCATGTGTGAATGGTTACTTGGGATCTCTGGTTCACTGATTTCTAGAGAATACTGGTTTTTGACTTCCTTCCTGTATTGGTTTCACACTGCCGTAACGCAAACTTAAGACACCACAAATGTATTACCTTCAGTTCTGGAGGTCAGAAGTCCAAAATGGGTCTCAGTGGGCTAAAATCAAGGTGTCAGCAGGGATGTGTTCCTTCTGGAAGATCTTGGGGAGAATCTGTTTCCTTGCTTTTTCCAGCTTCTAGGGGCCACCTGCATTCTTGGCCCATGGCCCTTCAATCTCCAAAGCCAGGAATGTCCTGTCAAACCCCGCTCACAGCCTGTCACTCTTTTTTTTTTCTTTTTTTTTTTTTTTTAGAATTTTTTTTTTATTTGACAGAGAGATCACAAGTAGGCAGAGAGGCAGGCAGAGAGAGAGGGAGAAACAGGATCCCCGCCCGATGCAAGGCTCAATCCCAGGACCCTGAGATCATGACCTGAGCCGAAGGCAGAGGCTTTAACCCACTGGGCCACCCAGGCGCCTCCAGCCTGTCACTCTTATATTCACTCTGCTCCATCTCTCTTTCACTTATGAGGATTCCTGTGATTACATCTGCCCCATCTGGGGAACTCAGGAAACTCTCCCCATCTGAAGAACCTTTACTTCATCACGTCTGCAAAGCCCCTTTTGTCATAAAAGGCAACACCCACACAGGTTCTGTGGGTTAAGACATGGACGTCTGGTGGGGGGAGGGGCGGAAGGGGGCATTATTTTGCCTACCACTCCCTATTGCAGCTTTAATGCTTCAAATCATGAATGGAATCAGGTTTCCTCTTCTGTCTTTTCAGTTTTGTTCTCAATGTGTTGCTGAACAGTAAAGGGAAGCACAGGGACATCAAAAATTGGGAAGTTGGGCCAGTTTTTTTTTTTTTTTTTTTTTACCATGTCTGACAGATTTCAAGAGAATCCCAGAGAGATTCCTCTTTATGAGAGGGTCGGGTGTCAAAACTACAGGCCTGTCCCAGTGCTGCTAGGGCGAAGAGCTCCGCAAGTCATTTCTGGTTATCACAGCTGACTCACTGTTCTCAGAATATTCCAGCCAATATATGCAAATCTTTAACTATGAGTGCTCCGTTGAGCAAGATTTCCTCCCTACAGGGTTACTCGTGGCCGGGGTGGAGGAGGGCAGAGAACACTTTCAAGAATATCCCTGACACATTTTATAGCACAGAGGTAGGAAAAGATTCAGATGAATAAGAGAAGATATGGAACTTTGTGTCCTTCTGCGGAAAAAGAGACAAAGCCATTCCTTAAAGTATTATACTTTGCCAAAATGCCACTATTGAGGTATGAGAAAAAACACCACTGGGGATTGTGAGTGACCCATTTAAAAGGAAATTAATTGGCAGGATATAGTTGTAGAAATCTCTCCAGTGGCCGCTCTGGAGGAGAAGCTCTGATAAGGAAATAAAGGGTTGTGTTCAAGTTCTCTTTCTCCCTTGAAGCAAATGACTAGGGTTTCCTGACTGCAGGTAAAAAACCGACATCTTAGGAACAGAAAGTGAGAACGTACCCCCTTCAGACGCACGACTGTGTGAAATGTGTGAAATGTGAGCAATGCAGAGGAAGCACCAGGCTAGGGCTGCCAGCTGCGCTTGGGGCCTCCAGCTCCAGTGAGTGACAGAGGTCAAGGGCTGGTGGTGGGGTGCTTCCAACTGTGTGGTGAAAATGGGCTTGAGGAGGATGGGTTCTAGAATGTTCCAGAAGACAAGGCTATATCTGAAAGGAAAATGATACAGTCTGCCTTCATGAGCTGCCTCCTATGTGACAGGGACAGGGGTCAACCATAGAAAGGCATGCTGACAAAAGTGACAGGAGAATGAACTTTCTGGCCAAGTGTCTTTATTGCTTGCCCTACGCCACATTATGGGTCATCTGATCAGAATTGCTTTTTTAGTGAAAATGATTCTCCGTTTTCCCCGGCCTGGTGAGAAGGCCCCTGGGAGAAGCTGTCAATGAATTTGAGGTGGGATGGGCCTCATCTTTCAAGGACAAATGCAGCAGGGGCGCCCAAAAGGCAATATCCACTTTCCTAGACGCACAGGGCAATTCTTTCTTCCTCAGCCTTTTGAGATCTCTGCTCTCTGCTTCCCGTTAGTGCTTATAATCAGCCCCATCTCTCTGCCCCTTTCTGCTGCTTGCAACACAAAGCCTGCAGCCTGCTTCGCTCATCTTAGTTCTCTGCGCCGGGGTCTCAAGTCTCCAGGGCACCAGCAGAAGAACAGAGGCTGCTTCTGCTAGAAGTTGCGTCTCCTTTCCCACATTCCAAGCAGGAACATGGGAGAAAGGAACGATGTGTGTGTGTGTGTGAGAGAGAAAGAGAGAGAGAGACAGTGTCTTTCTCTCCCTTTCAGAATCCTGGCATCAAAACCCTGTTAGGATTTATGCGCATCGTGCTTTGTGGTCTACAGCCCATGTCTTTCTATTAAAGCTAGAATTGATTCACTAGGTAATAAATTGAAGAATCCTCCCCAGGCTTTCCAGCAAAATTACTTATGCTATTAGTAGCATTAAGCAGTCTTTTACAAGTTGAGATAAGCTACCCTGAAGTTCTGTCTTTTTGGATGCATGAAATGCAGGGCTACCTTACATGCCTGTGAGGGGTGGCAGGACCAGACAGGAATGTGGACATTTGTGTCTTCAGCCCCTTACTTAGATTTGTTCCTATGATGAAGCCCTCTTTAATGCTTCTACTAGAAAGCCAGAGCTCATGAAGACTAACTAGATGCAGAGGGCAAAACACAACAACACGTTTAAACTTTGACTTTGCCTTCGGGTTGGTGACCTGCCTACCCGATTGCCCTGGTGTTGATCTTAAAGCAAAGCTGCCTCTGTAAATAAATCACCAGGTGGCCCTGTCCGAGCCTCTGAGAGGTCCATGTCACCACGTCTGTCACTTCTCCCTCGGGCTGCCTGCCGTTCCGACAGTTGGGTGCAAGGCTGGTGCAACCGAGGCAGCCTGTTTGCAAAGCCGCAGAGCCTCTGACTACTGGAGATCAGCCGAGCTCCTTTAAAAGTCCAGCTCCCGGCCCCAGAGTGGCGAGTCCTGGAGAGTGGCGAGTCCTGGAGAGTGGCTGTGTGATAGAGAATTAGTAGCACCTTGTCCAGTAGGCGAGCTCAGAAAAATTTTTAAGTAAAATCTTGTATTATTGTTATTATGGTCATCTCCTTTAAAGAATTGCAGCAAACCCTTTTTAAACACAATCAACCCTTAATTTTATCTCTTCTAGAAGTGCTGATTTTCGTATGTAGGAAAATGGTTTTTCCTCGAGAGAATAGGGCACATGGGCACGTGAGCCATTTAGCAGCAATATAGTTAAAGTGTTGAGAGTTAATCATTTCTATTCTTACTCCCGGTAAATCTGTTTTGTGTGTCCCAGCTTGGAACGTCATGGAGGACACGGAGGAACATCTGAAGGCAATATATCAGCAAGGCAGCCTGGGCCTCCCTGGGGTGCGGTATTTGTGGATGTGGGACTATGGAATAGGCCAGCGAAGGACGCGGTGACCTTGCAGGGCCTGATGGTTTCACATCGTTTCTTCCTGTCCTCCGGGAGAAGGGGGTAATGAAAGGCAGTAGAGGACGTGTTCTTCCGAGACCAAAAGCAACAAAAAATAGAAAGGGTAAGGAGCTGACTTTATGTACTGAAGCCCACGCTTAATGTTCTTCCTTTGCTGAGGGACGAAAACGACACTGAACATTTAACAACACACGGCGAATGCGGTCCCTGCAGGGACCAGAGGGGCTCTCGGTAGACGAGAACGGACTGAACGCTCCAAACCAAGCAGCACGGATGGAAGGAGTTTGTTGGGCTTCTAAGACACACAAAGGAAGGGTCAGCCCGGCCATAATCATTACTCCCATCCGGCGCGATGCTTTAGCGTTTAGGAAATACATCTGCTCCCAGAGGTCTTGCAGGGTGGGTGCTCTAGGTTGAATTCTGTCTCCCTGAAAGTAATGTTGAAATCTTAACCCCGGTGGCTGTGAATGTGACCTTATTTGGAAGTAGGGTCTTCGCAGATGGAAGCAAGTTGAGATGAGGTCAGACTGACTAGGATAGGCTCTAATCCAGTAACTGGTGTCCTTATAAAATGAGGGCAATTTAGATGCACATAGAGAGAAGAATGCCATGTGAAGATACAGATACAGAAGGGAGACAGCCATGGAACAATGGAGGCAGAAGAGCGAATTACAGCTGTAAGCCAAAGATGCGAGGGTTGCCAGAGACCACCAGCAGCTAGGAGAGAAGCCCTGAACAGAAACCCTCCTCTGAGCAGCCAGGAAGGAGCTGACCTTGCTGACGTTCTGATTTGGGACTTATAGCCTCTGGGGTTGGTACAGAACACATTTCTTTTGTTTCAGACCACCTAGTTTGCAGGATTTTGTTATAGCATCCCCGGGAAACTAATACTGTGGATATGACATTTTTATTTCATAGAAGAAAAACACAGGTTTCAGAGATGGGAAGAAAGTTGCCCAATTTTATACAGCCAAATGAAGGCTAATACGGAGACCTTGAACTCAGAGCTATGACTTCAAATCCCAGGCCTTCTCCGCAACATGCGCTCTGAAAACAGCTGGCACGGAAGTGCATCATAAAGGGATGGGCAGCAGTTTCCATCTGGGTATAGAATCCAGAAAATTGAAATCAGAGATCTGTGCACCTTCGTATTTATAAAAGCATTATTCACAATGGCCGAAAGGTGGATGTAACCCAAATGTGCACAGGTGCATGAATGGAGTATGGACTATTACACAGCCTGCCTGAGGACGGACATTATGACACATGCTACAATGTGGAATGAACCCAGGGGACAGTTTGGTAACTGAAAGGAGCCAGTTACAAAAAGACAACTACTGTACGACTCCACTCACACGAGGTATCCAGAGTAGTCAAATCTACAGAGACAGAAAGTCGAGGGTGGTTGCTGGGGATGGGAGAGAGGGGGCCATGGGGAGTTCTTCAATGGGGATAGAGTTCAGCTTTATAAGATGGAGCCAATCTCCAGAACTCTCCTCGACAATAAGAATGTATTTTATACTACTAAACTGTACCGTTAAAATGTTAAATGGCAAATTTTATGTGTACTTTTGCTGTAATTTTGGAAGGAGAGAGATGTGGCTGGGGCTTGTCCTGCTGACAAGATGGTTTTTTCGCTTGGGCCAGCTACGAGAAGGCAGCCAGGTGGCACACACAGCTGGTTTCCTCACACAAGGAAATAGTGTGCTCTCTGCCTGTGACTTGCCCCCGTGGAAGCCTTCAGAGAAGAGAGGTCACCCTTCTCTGCAGGGGGCCTGGAGGTCCACATTCGACCCTTCACACCAGCACACACCCTGCCGCTGTGACTCCAAATGCTGTCAGAGGCAGCTTGGCTCAGGTGTTTAGCATCTGCGCTTGAGAATCAGAGACCTATATTCTCTCAGAAGATGTGAGGAAAACGCCCTTTATTTGTTGGTAGAAGAGTGGTTTTAATTGTATCACTTCCTGACTTCGCTGCCTTGTGGTGAAGAGGAGGCATGAGGGGCTCTTTCACGGACTGTTCCCTTCACCTCCGGTCCCAGGCCCTTGGTAGCAGAGCTCTGGCCTGCTGAATAAGAGATGGCTTCGGCTCTCTGGTTCCTGGATGGGAGCTGAGTGCTGAGCGGCCGTGAGCTCCTGGGCTCCTTAGCAGTCCAGGCGAGCGGTAAGAGACTCCATTTTGTTTGCACCTTCACTTGTCTTTGTCACGTTGACACAAAGTTATAGTCTGATTCACCTGGCATTTACATCTCATTCTCCTGAGAGTTTCAGGGGTGCAAAAGGGCTCCACAGATATATAAATATCATACTGTTATATGAATATGTGGGTTACTGTCCGTCTGGCCCTCTCCATCTGACTTTGCCCTTCCCTGCTGCCCTCGAAAAGTGACATGTCCAGTGCTCCCCATGCTCTCTGGCTTCTAGCTGGGGACAGAAAGCGTCCACGGTAGGTATGGTCTCTGCTCCCTCCCTGTGGCCGCATTCCTCTGGTGAGGACAGCGTGTGTGGGTGTAGAGTGGAGTGGCCTCTCGTGGCTTTGGCTTTCCCAGAGTTCCTGTCGTATTTCCTCCTGTCAAATGACAAAATGAAAACAAGCTAGTAATAAGTCTGATGTCCTTTATTCAAGGGAGAACAAACCATGGATTGGGGGAGCATAGTAGAGCAGTCTTCCAAAGGATTCTGGGCCAGGGTGGGTTTTGTAGAGTGTTAGAAGGGGCAATGTGGAAATAGGGCAGGATTGACTGAGGCTGCATAGCTGACCTTACTTAGAAAGGTCAAGAAACAAGGAAATCAATGTTGAGCCTAGTGCTGGCTTAGAGTCTGGGGATCGGCTGACTGGATACATTGGGTTTCTGGAACATTTACTGCAACACAAAAGTTCTGTTTACTGACATAGCACCCTGGACAGGAGTGGCTCCATCTTGGACCTCGAAGTTTACATCAACACTCCTTTTTCCCATTAGGCTTTGGGGGTGTAACAGCTTACTGCAGGTGCAAGGCCCTGGGTGTTTGCTGGCTCTTTAATTCTTGCCCACGCCTCCTATTACTAAACTCTTCAATTACTCCTTCGAGTACCATCTGAGTCCTGCTGAGACGCTGACTGATATATGGTGAGTGCCAGGAGAAAAAAAATATTGTCACAGGGAACCAAGGGGCTGGGAAAGCATAGGTAATATAAAAAAATATAGATCAAAAATTGATTGATATACTGAGGTTCTCTGACTCGCTGACTGGAATTTTTAACGTGAAAGACCCAACATTTCTGCCCACCTGATTCTGCGGTTTTTTCTTTCTGGTCGTCTTAAAGTCTTCTAAGCCTTCCAGCCTCCTTACTTTCTGACTGAGATTCCTGTCCACAGATAAGGGTGAATGTTTTGAGCATCACCTGTTAGGAGGAGCTATACACTGGTGACCTAGTCCAAGAGGATGTTATTAGTAACAGTAATAATGATAGTAAGAAAGACAGCTAAGATTTATTGTTTATCATATTCTGGGAATTGTGCTCAGTTTCTTATGTAGCATCTCATGGAATCTGCCCAACAGCTCCAGGAAGCAAACACCCACATTTACAGATGAGGAAAGCAAACTTAGAGAAGCTAAGCACTTACTTTGGATTTTACAGTTAGATTTCCAACCCAGGCAACCTGATACAAGAACCAGGGTTTTTACCGACTGCATGATTTTCCCCAAATGCGGCTCTGGTCCCATGGGTGCGGTAGGAAACAATTTGGGGCCAGTGGGGTGAAGAGTTTGATTTGATTAGTTACGCACTTACATTTAGGATGACCTTCTATTTATGACAAGAGATATTGGTTTCCCATTTTCAATATTGATTGAGTTTCCCTTTCCAAGTAGTGTAAAGAGAAAGACTGCATGCTTTTAAAGAAAAATACTAAGGAATTACATAGGTTGAGTATGAATGCAGTCAAAATTGTGACTGAAGCTTGGGGGAAGGCTGTGTCACCCCACACTGGCCCTCCATGAGGTCCACGTATCAATATAGAACAAGACTCTGCTAGAAACTAAAAACTTAAATATCTGTCTATCTGCTCCCAAATGCCTTTTCTAATTTACAGACCCATAGTTTGCCCATTTCTAAAGACTGTTTGAATACAGCTTTGCTACAGCTAAGGTTTCTCTGCCACCAGCTGGCTCGTGGAGAGGTGACAATGAAGGGAATAATGTCAATAGGACACGGGAGTTGTTTGGGTTCATTTGTCAATTCCTAGCTGAGGGATGCTGGACAAGTGGGAGTACAGTTATAACACTGACAGGAGAGGAAAAGTCCTCAGGTCCCTGTTGCATAGATCAGAGTTCTTGTTCTACTTGAATTACATGGGCGTGCCCGTGACTGGGCCCCCAGCCTTGCATATGCAGCATCCCTGCCCTATCCACATCATGGCCACTCCATTTCTAGGAAATCGAATATAGTTTCTCACCAGGATAGGGCAAGTCCCACAAACCCTAATTAGAGGCACTAAGACACCCCAAAGACAAAGGCAGCCTCTGATTCATGTTTCTTACCTCCCCCGGGGTACTCCCAAAATGTGCCACTGTACTGCTACCATCACCACCACCACCACTGCCAACCTGACCACCACCATTACACCCACGGCCTCTACCACCACCGCTACCGCCATTACCAACCTATCCTCCTGAACCTTAAGTCTCTTCCAAGTTCCTCATCCAATCCTGACTCAGGCAGCAAATAATCAGGCCACACTTCCATGGCTACATAATAGTTAGTGGCAGGAAGGGAAGTGTTCAACATGATACCATCTGTGCTGTTGGTCTGAGCCATTATATACCCCAGTACTGACTATGGGGCTTCCAACTAGTTCTGTAGGGTGGAGTCAGGTTTTTTGTTTTGCTTTTTTTTTCTCCTTCCAATTCCAAGTCCTCATTATCTGACTCCAGAGGAGGCTTCCAGGATGGATGTTTTACCTCTAGGCTGGTCCTTGGGCCACAGCCCTTTTGAGCTGAGAGACTGAATTATAGCAACACTCCAGACCACATAAAATTCTGCAACAATCTGCCCAGGAAACCAATCCCCTTATCTACAATAAACAATGCAGAAAGCCAGTCTGTTCTAAGTCAGACTTCTAGGAAGCCAGATTGCTATCTCTAGTGACAATCCAAGAAGGTGAACAATGCCTTCCGTTACAACTGGCCCCAGACAACCAGGACTTGATGGATAACGGTGTGGAGTCTCTGCCGAGAGGCAAGTGATGATGGTTGACTCCCTTGCTGTAGCCAGCTCAGAACGCACAGCCTTTGCTCTTCTCATTGGGTTGGTCTTTCTTTCCACAGAGCCCAACACATGCTTTTGCTCTCGTGCCCTGCCTGATGATGACACTCCAGACCCGAGACCCTCCTCTGTGGACAAGATATCTATCCTCTTCTGGGGAGAAGAGTGAGGCCAGAAGAGTGTGTCAGCATTTGCACTTTTCTGGGGAAGGGCCCAGGCAGGGCTTGGCTTGGCTCCAGAGTACCATATGGGGGTCGCTTGGTTTCTCTTAAGAGCCAGTGACCAGGAAAGACTGCAAAGACTGGCAAGACTGCGACACTGGGGTTTAGCTCTGGTTCTTTAGTTCCTAGTCCTACCTACCCTCTGAGGGTTGGGGCTTGGCTTTACTCTCGCTAATTTCTCCTCAAGGATTAAAGCCTGTGTTACGAACCCAAGCCGGCTAGAGTGGCCCTAATCCATAGTGGATACATTTCCTCTCTGCCAGATGTCTGTCTTCGGGGCCAAGTCCAGCTGCTTAGATTGCCCTGGTCCCACCCCTGCTCTGCCTCCAGGGATCCTCAAAGCGCTTTCTTTCACTCTCTGCCAGCACACACGTTATTGTTGCCTGTATCCCATGCAGGGCTAGCCAGCTCCATTCTCACAAGTCGCCCAACACAATCCTATCTGAATCATTCAGTCTCCCTGCCAGGCGTGGCTCTGGCCAAGTTTGGGAACAGATTGAGAAGTGACCACATGATGGCGCTATCAAGCCGCCGATGCTCCCGGAGAGCCCGTGAACCGTGACGTCTCCAGGGAGTCCGGATCCGTATTTTTCTGTTTTTGTGAACGTCAGGAACCTGAAAAATGATCATGGTCAACAACCGCCAGAAAATCTTCATATTATTTTGCCAGGAACTCTTCCTAATCAATGGCCATTGGTGTTTGACACTTCACCAAACATCAATCAGCTAGCCTTCCTCTGCACACAGCCCCCTGCCCAAGGCCCTCTTTGCTTTCCTCCAACACACAGCACATTCTGTCTGCCAGTTGCTGTGAACCCAAAAGCACACACAAAAGAGATTTAAGAAAGATTAAAATGTCTCACCTAAGCCTGAGTGAAATGATTTCTCCTTTTGTCTTGGTCTATCATTATGCTAAGTAAATAGAAGCCTTTTCCCTTTCCATATACATAGCTGGGCAAATCACATGCCCCAGTGAAAACTGCCCACATCTAGAAAAATCCCTCAGCTCGCTCTGGCCGATTAGTCATTACATATTTACATAGCACGGCAAGGTTGCCCTGGTAATCACACAAGCATTTGATATTTTCCTACACCTTTCTTGGCTGATTCAGATTCTTAGGAATTGAGATTTGTTTTGTGCACGCTTTTAAAAACAGCACTGGTGAGATTTTCTTGGACTTCTTTTTTAATGTGACGAGGGATAGCCTGATATTTTCTGAGCTCTGTGTGAAAGACAGCAAAGCACAGCGAGAAGAAATACATCTTTGGGATCAAGGTGGGGAGGACGGGTGACCAGAATCACGGCTCAACCCTTCCGTTATTTGTGACCTTGGCCAAATGTTCTCAACTTCTTTGGCCTTTAGTATGCTTATCTGTGAACTGAAGTGAGGAGTTTTTGACTTCTAAAGTTGTTTGAGCGGATTAAATAAGATAATGTGAGTCTGCGAAGTGTGCGCTCAATCATTCATAGCTAGTTTTCCTATGCATAGATTGGATGATCGCAGAGCATAACCTGTGGTCAAACAACTGAAAGATCAGGAAAGTTCCTGGTCCTCCTTTGGAAACCCAGTAGTCATTAAGAACATGGCCTCTGAGTCAGACTGTCTGGATTCAAACCCTTGTTTTGCTGCTTTAGTGGCAGATGAATTCAGAAATGGTAAGATAAGCTTTCCAAGCCTCCATCTCCCAGTTCATGATGGTGATAAGCATATTCCCTGCCTCAACATGAAAAAAATGTGGGTGGTAAGGGTGGAATTTTGTCCCCCCTCAAAAAGATGTTGAAGCCCTGATCACCAGCACCCAGCCACGGTGACTTTATTTAGCAATGGGCTCTTTGCTGATGGTCAAGTTAGCATGAGGTCATAAGGGTGGGCGCTAATCCAAGGCAACTCGTGTCTTTATAAAGGAGGAAATTTGGACACAGAGCGACACTCATGTGGGAAGCGCACCAAGTGAAGGTGAAGGCAGAGATCAGGCTGATGCATGGACAAGCCCACGGATGCCAAAGATTGCCAACAAATCACCAGGAGCTATGAAACAGATTCTCCCTCACAGACCTCAGAAGCAACCAATCCTGCCGACATCTTGATCTCAGACATGTAGCCTCCCTAACTGCGAGACAGTACATTTCTGTTAAGCCCCCAGTTCGTGGTACTTGGTTCCAGTCTCCCCGGGAAACCAGTACATGGACACACTAACCCCGTTCTGGGCCCCTGGGAGGCACTCAATACACGTTAGATCTTCTTGTTGCTGCTGCTGGCCGTTGAGAAGTCTCCCCCTTCCTAACACCAGCTCCTTCACTCAGGAAGATTCCAGCTGCTTTCTTCTTCCTAGTGACTAGAACCAGCATTTTATTGTGATGCTTCAGGACAGGCAGAAAGGCATTTACAAAAGCAGATTTCAATCTAGCTGTTGTGTAGATTTTTTTTTTATATATATAAAGTAGACACTTTGAACAGAGCATCACTAAATAGAAAGCCCAGTGTATAAAGAATGATTTTATGCAAGGTAAGGGTGGAAACAAACAACTTCTGTAATTAAATGGCGATGTGTTGTGGCAGGAGACAGGTAGCAGCAGGGAGGGAGGGAAATGCCTTCCTGATTTGCTATTCGTGTATCTACAGGGAGTGCAGGTTCACCTCGTGAAAGCACAAGCTTCCTAGCAGGGCTCTGTCGTAGCGGCTTTATTTTACACTTGTCCTGTGACAGCACAAAGAAGGCAGTTTTATTCTCTCATTTCTTGATATGACCTGTCCCGCTGGTGACAACTAGGTGGAAATCTTGACTGATATGCTCCGTGACTTGATTTGGGATCTTGGCATCCAGACCATCCAGACCATCCAGACCATCCAGACCATCCAGACCAGCTCTAGAAGGACCTACACATCAGAGGAAGTTCACAAAGCTTCTGACTCCCAGGACGTGTTCAATAATAAGCATGTGTTGTAAGACTAAATGAATGGCAAAAATAAATATGTATTTTCTTTTTTTAAAAATTTTTTTATTTTTTTTAATAAACATATATTTTTATCCCCAGGGGTACAGGTCTGTGAAATTGCCAAGTTTACACACTTCACAGCACTCACCAAAGCACTACCCTCCCCAATGTCCATAACCCCACCCCCCTTCTCCCAACCCCCTTCCCCCCAGCAACCCTCAGTTTGTTTTGTGAGATTAAGAGTCACTTATGGTTTGTCTCCCTCCCAATCCCATCTTGTTTCATTTATTCTTCTC
>NC_081561.1:69373224-69497792 GCF_022355385.1 Mustela nigripes
TATGTTGAATAGCAGTGGTGATAATGGACATCCCTGCCATGTTCCTGACCTTAGTGGAAAAGCTTTCAGTTTTTCTCCATTAAATATGTATTTTCTTAATACTTGATTCTGGGCCTTAAGGATCATTAGGGCAGCCCCTCAGGAAAACATGCTTTTAAAGTTTGAGGTAGAAAGCACTGGTGGTCTTACTTTCTGGAGAAATTAAAATTACAAGCATTACCTTCATCTCATACGTGCTGTGTACAAACAATCCCTAGAAATGAACTGTCTGGAGTATTTTATTTCTTAATTAATCCAGTTTGCTATTTGGTATAAACAGGATGATGTTCAGGCTGAATGAAAGAACAGGAAAGTTTAGGGGATACAATCCAAGAAGGAGTTTCAACTCCCTCCACATCTGCTGCTCTATTTTGCTTTAAATTAGATTTTAAAATTAATTTAATTTTTCATTTGGAGTGGCTCAGCTTTCTCTCACCCCTTTCTCTTCTCTTCCAGCAGCAGGCTCTCCTGTCTGTGTTGCTGGTACCCCCCTGGAGACCAAACACCACTTTCTACATCACCTGATATTTCTTTTACATATATATATGTTAAAAAAATAGGCATATATATATAGGTATTATATATAATTTATATACATACATAATACATATATATACACATTATATATAATGGGTATGTATATAATGTGTGTATATATGTATTATGTATGTATGTATATATAATGTGTGTGTGTATATATATATATATATATATATATGGAAAAAATATATGTATTTTCATCACTTAGCTAGACAGGTGATGTTTTAGTAGGAAGAGCCTGACATCGGTTGACAGGACTAGGCTTATTAGTATACAAAAAAGATAAGCTCTCCTCCATTGATGTTTGTTCCTGGCATATTTATAATGTTACAAATTATAACATTATAATGTGGTTCACTTCTTCCTGAAAGTACCACCCTCTTTCAACATGCAAATACCCGAGGTACACAATACACAGCTGAACATATCTTCACCTTAGTTCTTCATCTGGAAAACCAAGACACAGCAGGGGGCGAACTATTGCACAAGGACATTGCTGAGAATCAAATTTCATATATTTTTTAATAGCTTCCCACCAAACAAGATTTTGACCTGCTGACCACAGATACCATATAAGAAAATAATGGTTAAAAAAAAATTAAAGAATCAGAAATAGGAAAATTATAAGCAATAAAGGAAAGTAATAAGTTTGGAAAAATGTGTAGGTGTTTGGGGGTAGGGTGGGCTACATAGTTTCTATAAATAACTTTGAATATGACTCTGCAATTCTTAAAAGTTTAAGGGTCAAAGGTCAGTTAGATGGTTGGGTTTTTTTTCCCCCACCATGATCAGAGAGAAGAGTAAAGCCCTTAAGAGATTACGTGTGAAACTTGAATGTCCTTAGCTCCATCAGCAAGTGGGTACAATGAGCTAACATTTTCATTAATCATATGTTTTCCTCTAACTTCTGGTCCCCATTTGTCAATCTTAGCACCTTATCTTTCACTTTCTCCTCTCCTCCATTTCCCAATCTCTCCATAGTATGTCCAGTTGTCCTCACAAACAGCAGCACTAACAACCACTAGATAAGACATCTATCTGAACAAACAGACTTGGGTGGGGGTAGTCACCCTTCTCTTGTCAATTGGATGAAATGAGATTTGGGAATTCCATATAGCTCTCCTATGGAAGTGTAGGATTGCATCTGTGGGCCACTAGGAAACTTTGAAGCCATTCAAATGTTGGAAAGGAAAGACACTAAAGAAAAATGAGGCTCCTTCCCCAGCTTTGCCTTGGCGCTAAGCTTTTTTGTCATTGTAAAGCCAAGGTTCCTTTAGTGTTCTTAATAACAGAATACCACAAATTGGGTGGCTTATAAATGACAAACATTTCTTTCTTACAATTCTGGAGGCTGGAGAGTCCAAGGTCCAGGTACGGGCAGATCTGGCGTCTGGTGAGAACCCACCTCCTGGTTCATAGACTGAATCTTGCTGTGTCCTCTCATGGTGGAAGGAATGAGGGAGCTCCCTGGGATCTTTTACAAAAACATTAATCCCATTCATGAAGTCTCTACCCTCATGACCTAAGCACATTCCCAAGGCCCCACCTCCAAACACCATCACACAGACTTCAACACATGAATTTGGGGGCACACATTTGATCTACAGCTGTGGCAGACTCCTCTGCTAAGCAGAGGGGTGAGTATAGACATGGAGAACTCAGATCTTCTTGTTTTCAATTAAAAATGGATGCTTTTTTAAGCTGCCTATTTTGAACACAGCTGAAAATCCTTGAGTCGGAAGAATAAGGTAAAGTTAGAGAGCTAATCCAAGATGAAAGAAAGAAACTGCGAATTTACCTGCATTTGAGTGAGGACTGGGCTCCTGACTAATATGGTTTCTTCCCTCCTTCCTTTGCAGACCTCCTCAGATGCATCCCATGGATCCTCACCAGAGTATTAACCTTCATGCTAGGCATCATCATTTTTTATTAACTCGTCCGTCTCTCTTTCAGGGTTCTGTAGTTGTTTAAGGGAAGGGATTTTTGTCTTTTATCTCAGTATCATCAGTTCCTAGCAGATTCCTAGTACCAAAAGAGCAGAAAATCCATTTTGTTATTTTTGGTACGCCTTGCTCAGTCTCTAATTAATATTGGTTACAGGAAAAACTAAATTAACCTACAAATTGTAGGCACTGAATAAGTATTTGTTCAAGTAACGAACTGTATGTGGAAATTAAATCTTATTTTTATGCAATTGGGGAGTTAACTACCTTGAGAAACATCAAATACATACTGTGTAAAGTGATGATTTATCACTTAAAATCTCTAGTTCTGTCTTTAGGTTTTTCTGATTATACAAGTGATACGTGTTCTTTGAAGAAATTCTAGAAAACACAGCAGAAAATAAAAATGAAATCATGAACTGTTAATATAGTCCCACTCATACTGCACATGAAATTTTTATCTGCTTTTTACTTAATCATGAATATTTTCCCACTTCATTAAATCTTTTTGGTTAATATCCTTTTTAATGACACTGCAATATTCTGACTTATTGATGTGCCTTAATTTTATTAGCTATTTCTCTTATTATTTCTAATGTAGGTTGGTTTTGAATCTTTGCCATTATAATGTTGCAGTGCAAACAGAATATAGATTTCTGCCTGTGTTTCTGATTGTGTGCTTAGAGTAGATTTCTAAAACCCTTTTTTTTTTTTTTTTTCCAGTTTTTTAGGGCAGTATACTGGTACATTCTGCCTTTCATTAGTGACCCTGGGTAAAGGTAAACGTGTTTACCAGGCATTAGTTTGCCAATTGTCCTTTTCTGAAGATAGTGACCCAATCATTTCTACCACTCTAGCCTTGTGACCTCCTGTTTTCTCGCCAGGCTTACAATGCCGCCCCCCTCCCACCAGGATAGTTGGAGTGTTCTGGCCATTTCTCGGATATCCGAAGGAGGATTTTGAGAAGGAAGATTGATGGAGTCCATTCAGGAGTGTGCTCTTTAGGTGGAAAGAATAAAAGGTAAATGCATTTTTATGATAGCTTTCAGTCATTCTGAACACCTATTGACCTAACCACCCCCCTGAGTTTATGCCCCTTGTAACTCTCTGAAGGGTACTCTGGACTCACACAAACTCAAGGACATGCTGAGTCTATAAATACAGCATGTGGCAGGAGAGCATCCTTTCTTCTTTCTGCCTAAAAGATCTCATTAGAGGAGGAGATGGCTGTAAGTTAGCCCAGTACCTTTACCTAATGAATGCTGGTTTCCATAGCAGGAGGGAAAGCTTATCTGGACTGTCCAGAGGCAGTTCTTTCCTGACTAGGACTGAAGTGGCTACCATAGATTTTAAACTGGGCTGAATGGAAATTATGAGGCCAAAGACACAGAACTTGTCCTGGTCCTGAGTCTACTAAGGGAGGCCCCTGTGTAGATCTGTGCAGCTGCTGCCCTATGATCTCCAGCGGTAAGGGGATAGAGGCTGAGTGGTCTGCATAACAAGCCATAGCTAATGGCTCAGGATAGCACTCAACATGGTCATGTGGCTTAGAAGAGGGTCAAGAGAGTCAGAATGCCAAGGGCTCACTTCTGCTTTTAGAAAATTTATGGGTTACAGTTCTCTGAGAGGTTGGCTGGTCCAGGAGAAAGAAAATCTTTAGGAAGTCAGGGGGAATTGGAGTCATGTGTTCAGAAGCTGCTTATCTCAGGCATGAAATGAGCACAGAGCCAAGGACAGGATAAGAATCGTGGCAGAAGGAGGGTCAAGGTCACTGGTAACATGCCCAAGTTCATAGCAACTCATAGTTCATTCTGTAATTCCGAGATTTTTTGTTTTAAGACACACAACAACGCCCCCTCCCCCTTTTCTGGAAGTAAATGACAGGCAGGGTTAAAGCAGACATTTATTAATTAATAGCAAGAACTTTAAATAAATGATACACGCACTTAACTCTAGCCCAAACACTGCGGTTGAAAAAATTATCACATGGCCAGCAACCCTTGCCAATATATTTTTACAAGGCTGTTAAGTACTGCCAACACTCTGCAATGTTGAGCCAAATTACCCTGGAATATTGTGGAACAGGCACAACACCATGTTTTTGTGAAAGACTGGAGATGCCAGGGGAACAATCTACACAGTTCATGAACGTGGCAGTGGGAGGCAGGGTTCAGCGGTGGGAGCCAGCCTCTGAGCGCTGAGGCTCTCTCCTCTGTGCCTCTGATGGCATGTGGACAAACAGTTCGGTTGAGTGGGACATCTCATTGGGAGGTGGGCAAATGGAGATCTGGGGTTTGTCTTTTTTTTTTTTTAAAGATTTTATTTATTTATTTGAGAGAGAGACAGTGAGAGAGAGCATGAGAGGCGAGAAGGTCAGAGGGAGAAGCAGACTCCCCATGGAGCTGGGAGCCTGATGTGGGACTCGATCCCGGGACTCCGGGACCGTGACCTGAGCTGAAGGCAGTTGCTTAACCAACTGAGCCACCCAGGCGCCCTGGGGTTTGTCTTTTAAAACCCCAAGAATACATCTCATAGCTGGAGCTGAGAACCTCTTCCAGTTCAGTCCAGAGGTTACTTTGCCTCAGTGTATGTTGTCCTGGAAAGTGCCAGTGATCTTTTCCAAGAGCTGATCTCAACCCAGGCTGGAGCTCAGCTTTTGGGAACCTGGTGCAGGTCTCCTTGAGACCATCCTCTTTAAAAGAGGCCCAGCAGCCACCAAATCCTTACTGCACCTGTGCCAGTTCAGGCTGCTGCCTGCCCTCAAAGACGGCCCCCCTGTCCCCTTCCGGAGCCGCACTGCTTCCCAGCACTCCCAGTGGGGCTTGCGTCCTGCGTCCCCAGGGCTCCTCTTGATTCACTGACATTTCACCAGATTGAACCATCAGTCAGCTGTGCTTCAATCCGTACTTCAGTACCAGGGGAGAGGCAGAGTCCCTGGAGTCTGGCTAAGATTCGGCTAGTAACCAAACCAGACCAGAGCTGAGAGGCTGCCATCAGAGCAGAGGGGTTACTCACCAATAGCTTTTTCCAGAGGTTCTCCACACAGCTGGCTGCGGGGCGCGCCTGACCCCTGACCCCGCGCAGGGCCAGCAGAGGCATGCAGGGGCTGCCTGGTGAAGGCAGGGGCGGTTGCTGGGGAGCTGCAGCGACGCAGACCGTCAACATGAACACAGGACCCTCACCATGGAACATGAGTCAGTGCGCCCTGTTGACTGAATGGAGAGATCCAGGATTTCCACCATGGGGAACACTGAGAGAGGGGGGAAAGACGGACTCTTTGTTTTTATACTAGAAAATGTAGCTAACTCTGTCCTTTTCCTGGCAGCAATCATTCTCCCTAGCCCAACCTCCACCCCCTGAGGGAGAGATGGCAGGGAATATGTAACGGGGACGCATTTGTCTTTTTCCTTCCTCTCCTGCTGTTTTGCTGCCATTAGACGAAGTTATGATGCCTGAGTAGGGAAGGAAGAGAACTTGACTTAAGGGAAGTCCTTGCTAGATGGAAAAGAGAGAGAATGCTCCTTCCTCCATAGGTGGGTATCAAAATGAGAGGGGACATGGCACGGAAGGCCAGGGGTCAACTGTGAATGTCCTGGTGCCCATCTGCTGTGGCGCGGTGAGGTACTGACAAGAGCCGGAGGGGTAGTAGTAATGGACCCTGAAGCCCCTTCTCACTGTGCGTCTTCCCTCACCCAACCCAGCTCTCTGTCACGAAACGCTTCCCAGGCCACTGTTGTTGGAACCTGGAAATGCAAAATAAAAGAACAAAAAAAGGATGGTGCCAAAACAGTGCAGTCTGTGCTTGCCATCTGTGAGTTTTCAGTGATTTTGCTTCCAACCTCCCCTCCAGAGGCGACTGACATTATTTTCATATGCAGAGCTTCCCATATCCTGGCAGCCTTCTTTGGCTGCCAGAAATAGAGTATCAGGGTCGACAAGCTTCCCCAGAGATCCGATCCATTCAAGGAGAGCCTTCTCTGTGGCTGCACGCTCACTGGGACCTGGGCAGCATTTGCTCCCAGTGATGAATCGGGTTAGTGACTCGCTGTCTGGAGGAGGCTTCTGCGTGATGAGAAGCTGGGAGGGCTGTGCAGCTGTGCTTCCATCATCCACAACAGCCGAACATGGGAAATCTGCAATGACCCTGTGTTTCTTCCTGGAGAGTTCTAAACTTTTCCCCTGCCTTTCAACACCCAGCTCAGCCTGGCTCCACCCTGCTTACGCAACTTGTTTTTAACTTGTCCTCAACATCCCATCATGAGTCTGGTTGCCCTGTTGGCCTCATTATTAATATTCTCATCTTCCATAGAATCTTCCAGGTCTCCTGGCTCTCTTCCTTTCTGATCTCTTGTGGCGCTTATGATGCATTAATTCTCACTCTCCCAAAGCTCACCCTGGTCTCTTGGACCAGTTTTGTTTCCCTCAAGTCATTTAAAAATGCAGTGAGGTCAGAGTCACTGCATATGTCTTCTCTTGAAGCCCTCTCTTGATAAATTCAGGTGGCAATTTCCCTGGGGTTCAGGAATTGGGTCTCCTCCCTGGGACCCAACAGTTTTAGTTGCAACCTGCTATGGAATGGGGAGGGACCAGGCAGCTAGTTCCTGGAAGGGGAAGTGGAATGGGGAGTTGCTGGGTGATAACTAGGATGAATAATTCCTGAAGCTCATTTACATGCAAGTGGAACAGATCCAGATTGTGGGATCGCCTCTAGGATTCCTGTCCCTTCTTGTCATTGCTCATCTTCTCTTCTCCCTCTAGGCTGAAGGGTAAGGCTGGAAAGGAAATGACTCTTTATGGTCTGAGGGGAAGGAATCCACACCACCTCACTGTTCTGGCTCCTCCCTGGGTGGGAGTTCCATGGGAAGGAATGAGATCCTGGCTTTTGGAAATGTGGCTGCAGTAGATTCCCATCTAAGCATCTGCACCTCTCAAGTAGGGGAGACTTCTCTCTCTTGATGCCAGCATTTTACTTCTTTTCACTGGCCATGAGAGAGGTAGGAGAAGCCCCAGCCAGAACAGTTGCAACTTGCTTCTCCTACCCCAGGCAATTCCAGAGAGGGGCAGCACTCCAGATTCTTTGGTGCTAAGCAGTCTTCTCCTGGGAAGACCCCCACCTGCTCTCTCTCCCTTCTGCAGTGTGCTCCCCTCCTTCCCAAGAACCTGCCAGTCTGCATGCATCTCATGCCCCTTTCTGTTTCTCACTCATGCTTTCACACACTTCATTCCTGCCCCGTCTCCTTGTCGTTCCTTGAACTTCCATGTCCCATCCCCTTGCTCCATTGTATCTTTTTTAAAGAAGATTTATATATTGATCTGAGAGAGATAGAGAGAGAGAGAGTGAGCGAAGGTGCAAAGGTGAGGTGAAGGGCAGAGGGCAAGCATCTTCAGGCGGACTCCCTGCTGAGCACAGGGCCTGATGAGGGCTCGATATCATGACTCTGAGATCACAACCTGAGCTGAAATCCAGAGTCAGATGCTTAACTGACGAGCCACCCAGGCGTCGGCCTCAATCTATCTTAAGTCTTTTGCTCCAGCCAGTCCCTCTGCCTGGAAGAATCTATTCCTGAATAATGCAAATAGCTCCTTGCCTAATTCTTCATATCCCTCATGCCTTTGTCCAATCTCTTCTTCTCAGTGAGGTCCACCCTGAACAGCTGACCTTCATACTACAACATATACAGCATGTATTATCCTTACACTCCTGATTGTCCTACCCTGCTCTACTTCTAAATTTTCTCATCGTTCTCATGTTCTAATGTTCAAGAGTTACTCTATTTATGAAGCGTATTGTCTTCTGTGGGATGTCAGCTGCTAAGGAACAGGATGCTTCATCTGTTTGTCCATTGATGTCTCTCAAACACCTGGAATAATGACTGACATAGGGTACATTCACTCAATCAACAGCTGAAGAATCAGTTAAAGAAAGGCCACCTGTAAAGGCCTATTTAGCCAGGGCGACTCCATTTTGGTTGAACAGCCATTTTGTTGTTTGTGCAGTAAAACTTAAACTGACCCTGCCCCCCTGCCCCCCACCCCGAGGAACTTACTTAGAAGCAAGTCTGGGAAACCAGTAAAATATGGCCAACAGCCCCTGATAACAAAGCCCAAATACAAGGATGGGTCAGGTCAGATGGAAATAACAGAGCCCAGAATGCAAGGATGAATCAGGCCAGGTGGAGAGAATCTCATTGGCTAGGCTCAACCACATGGCGTTTGCTCTATAAAAACTAGTCTGTGAAACTGGGCGTGGTTGCTCTCTCTGTAAGAGACTGAGTTTGATTCTTGATACTGGCACAAAATAAAGCTTTGCTTGACCTTCGCTTTGTATCAGTCTCGCTCCTTTGATCACGGACCCCATCACCACCCTAGCCTTGACCTAGCAAGAAGCAGACCTGAATTCGAGCTCCAGAACTGGTCATCTTGCTTTCCTGTCTCAGAACCCATGGCCTGTCCTGGTGGAGAGGACATTACTGGCTACTCAAGAGATGTCCGTTATTGGATTTCCTCAGCAGACTGCTCTAGTAGGGAGACCAGACTTATGTGTGTGAACACAAGGCTTCACTTTGTTCTTCCTGGGCGACAGGTCTGCTGGCAGCCTGCATGTTCTGATGAAGTAGCATGCTCCTGGTCACAGGGCACCAGGGTCTGCGGTCCTTGGCAGTGTCCTGAATGGGCTTTTTGGAAACAACACAAGTTCTTGGACCTACGCTGAGTGCTCAAGAAACATGCTTGAGATCTCTCCAAGTCAGACACCTGTCAAATCCAGAATTGGCTGCTGGCCTTGTCTGAAGGATTTGCTCTCTAGGAAATGATGGAGGAAAAGAGCTGGGGCTTGGAAGGCATGATTTGGAGGTGCTGGGGCAGGACAGAGCATGAGAAGGTGTGAGGAAGAGCCAGGGGAGCAGGAGCACCAGACATTATATGGGTGACTGTTCTCTGGGAAGAAAAGCAGCTGAGCCCTGAGGGTTGGGTTGCTTTGGTGGTTTTGTCTTTTTTTCCTTTTAATTAGGATCTCAGGATGGAGGTGGTTTACTGTGAAGAAACTCTGCAATGTCAAGGCAAAACTGGGCCAGTCCTTCATCAGTTTCCTCAGAGCAGATCCTTCCCTGAACTCCATTCACCTGATCCTTTTACTTGTTCTGCTTGTGGTTCTGGTTTCCGTTTTATTTTCTTGTTTTTCTTCCTGTTGTTATTATGTTGGTATTAAGGACAATTTTCTTCATAATCTCAATAGCTTGGCAATAAAAAGTTACACACTGTATGGATTCTGGGTGAAAGGAAACATTTATATTTATTCTCATACTTAGCAGCTCAGTGTTAGTGTTTGTAGGATAGCCCAGGAATTAATGTTTTAATGAACACCCCTACTGCTCAGGAATCCCATTCTGGAACATATTAATCCAGTCAGAGAGCAGCCAGTTAGGCTGGTATTTGGTCAACAACAAGCATTTCTGTCCCACAAAAGAGAGTAATGGGATTAATTTAGCATTTCCTAGCTTGTGGCATCTATTTCGACATAAATCTCTATATAGAGATCGATTGCACATATAACCATAAAACAGTATTTGGGGAAATATTATGATGAGGAAAATTGGAACACAAGCACAAATCAGGCCTTGGCTTATGACGTACAGGAAACCAATGCATGTTCTTGGGAACAGCACTTAGAAAATGGGCTTAATGAAAATAAATCACTTGGATATAATGTCCCATTGCAAGACATTGACACGTGTCACTATGTCAGTATTTGGAATGACCATGGCATTGTTTTAATTAATTCTGGGTGATGCTGGCTGATTCCGTTTTGCTCCCGATGGATATACGTCTTCTCCCCATGAGTTGCTTTGTTTTACAGAATTTTTCAAAGCCTGTCTAAGGATTCAGACTTGCTTTTTGATCTCCTAACAAATGAATAAAACACATCTTTTAAGAGCACCCCAGTGACTTGAGAGACTATACTTGGCTTTCCAAAGGTTGCACTTTGCTCTGGCCGAGCTTACCTGGTCTAGCAGAAAATAAGTTTCACACACAGTAGTGTCACACACAGTAGCAACTTCCTTTTCCACATGTGCATTGTAGGTAGTCTATGAGAAGCTCCCAAATGGGTAAAAAGAGGCTTAACTTCTCCACCATAGGTTAACCAGGATCATGGAAGGAAAGTGAGCAACTTTAGCAAAATTCTCCAGATACATTTGTATAGGGCAAAGAACCTATATTTGGGGAGCTCCTGGGTAAACTGGACCAACTACATTTACTTGGTGACGGCAGTGTCTATCTAGAATAGTGGTTTCCAACGTTTCTCATCTTCTTCCCCCTTTGAGGGTCTGATTAACATTTCAGATGCTCATCCCTGAAAAATGTGCATACCCTCACAGGCCCCATCCGTGCGTGAACCCCCTGGTCAACAATTGCTCATCTGACACCATACTAGCAGTTTCTTGTCTTTATGTTCTTTGGTGTGCACTCTGGAAGTCTGCCAAAATGTGCTGTTTACATTGAAACTTTGTATATATATAATATAAATATATATATACATATATATAAATATATATATATTTCTCCATTAGAATGATTAAAGGAAATAATGTATGTGAATATATGCCACAAATAGCCAAATATGAGAATGTTGATGATGATGATGATGATGATGATTTTCACTGGGTATTTAAAAATTCCTCACTAAAGCTGCTGGTTGATCTTGCAGCAAATAGTTTATTTAATGGAAATTGCTCTAAAATATGACATTTCTGTTCTCCTAATCCAAATGCTTCATTCTTTTTCTTCCTTTTTAAAGATTTTATTTATTTCTTTGACAGAGAGAGCATGGGATAGCAGGGGGGGTGGCAGGTAGAAGGAGAAGAAGGCTCCCTGCTGAGCAAGGAGCCTGAGGCAGGGTTCCACCCTAGGACCCCTGGGATCATGACCTGGACTGAAGGCAGATGTTAAACCCACTGAACAACCCAGCTCCCGAATGCCTCATAATTCTTGTTTCATTTTAGTGATTCATTTAAAAAACCGCAGCATGCCTACTCTCCACCATTTGTGGGATGGGTACTTTTGGGTGCATAACATATGTAAGGCCATTTGTGTTCTCTAAAAAGACCACTTCTCTGCAGTACTCTGATGGACTTGCAACTCACCGTTAAGTCCAACAATAGTCTTGCCAAAAGCAATTAAATCCTGACCTGAATTAGTAATTTTATTAATTACATTTTAAGCAAGCTAATTACTTCTTTGTTTATCTGATTTCTTGTTATAAACTGATTATAGGCCATTAATGCTTATTAATATACCACATTAGCTTTCCCATTTCCTGTACCATAAACTGGAAATAAAACCAGTCAACACTTTGCTAGGATCGGTTATAAAGGTGTCTGTTGTAATCACCCTCTAATTCAGCCTTTGGAAGCAGATAACCACTCAAGAACAATTTATGAGCTTGCTAGTTCTTTTTCTCCCCCTGTGCCTTTAGCAGTAATATGCAGCTCTGATATGGAGAGCCCTCAGGAGTGTTGTCTAAATGAAATTCTTAGAGTTGGGTGGAAAATAACTTATGAAAGGAATAACTTTGTCCCAGCATATGGTTTATGGATAGTGAGACTTTTGCTTAACATCTGGGGAGGAGGAGTAAGGAATGGAGAATCTGGGAATGAGAGAAACAGACTGTCTGAGGGAAGAGGGAGAGAAACAATATTTATTCCCCATTTCGAAAAATAGCATCTTAACTCAGTAGAATCACATTTGAAGGAGCACATTCATGCAAAATCTTCAAAAAAGAAAGACCTTTGAATATACACACATTTTTGAAATGCCTTAAAGAATGAGTGCCATCTATTGATACGGATTGAACTCAGAGAAAAAAGAACAAAAATTATATCCATGCTGCTTTGGTCCATTCAGGCTGCTATAACAAAGTACCACAGACTGGGTGGCTTATAAACATTTATTTCTCATAGTTCTGGAGGCTGGGAAGTCGGAGATCAGGGAGCTGCAGATTTGTGTGAGGTGTCATGTGAGGGTCTGATTCCTGGTTCCTCATGTGGTGGAAGGGCTGAAGGAGCACTCTGGACTCTCTTTCCTAGGGGAACTTGTCCAATTCATGAGGGCTCCACTCTCATGACCTATCACCTCCCAAAAGCTACACCTCCAAATACCATCACACCGAGAATTAGTTTTTAACATGTGATTCTTGGAGGAACACATTAAGTCTATATCACACACTCATTTATTAGGTACTTATTGTATACTATGAGCTAGCAACAAGGATGAATAGGCATCATTATAATATTTTTCTGTAAAAAGGAGAACATTACTTACATATTGTCTTCCAGCCAATCAATTTTGGACTTTGAAGTTGTTCCAATTTGCCTCCTAATACTGTAAATTTGTTTCAACCAATCTTCTAAATTGGATATTTTGGTTGTTTCAACTTTTACAAATAATACAGAGCAGTAACAACTAGCTGAAAATACATTAGCAAAAAATAAGAAAAGCTCCAGTCCTGATGTCAAAAAAAAAAAAAAAAAAAAAAAGCTTAAATTTGGGACTCACAAAGCATTGCAAAACAACCCCATTCTGCAACAAAATGATCAACCCTGACAACAGGGACTGGGAGGTATTAATTTTTGACCAAATTATAGGGCAAACTGAACTTGTATTTGTCCAATTTGTAAAGTTAAATTGCTTTTGACAGGTTGTTATGATCTAAATCACTAGTAGAGATAGTTAGACTGGCAACAAATACTTCCAATATAATAAGTACAACCATTTAGGCTTGTACAAGGTGCTATCTGAACAAAAAGGAGCAATACAGAGAAAGGTCCAGTGGTGACATTTGAACTGGGCTTAGAAGACAAGGCATTGCCATCTAAACCAAGTGAGGAATGCAGAATAGAATGCTCCAAAGTGTCTTTTCTTTAAGTATTTTTTTTTTTTTTAAATTAGAGGATTCTGTGCTGGTGAGTACTATTAAACTAATACAGTCAGTGTCTTAAAAAAAAAAAAAAGTCCAAGTTCTCTCTCTTGCATGATCATTTAGCTTTCATCATTTTTATGCTCCACTAAGTAGGTTATAAAATTAGCCTGATGTCTTTGAGTTGGCAGATAAAGGTTTAAAAAAGTGCCACTGTCAGTCATATGAAAATTTGGAGTTAAGATCAATTGTGATCCAAAGCAGGGTGGCCAAAGTTTAATCACTGACTTCTTAGACATTCATTTTGATGGCCATGCTTTCCACAGGTTTTATTTTAAGTCAATCTGCTCTTCTATTCTCTGAGAACAAACACTTCATGAATTCACATATTTCCTTCCCTGAGTCTGGTCTTTGACTGAAAGTACTTGTTAAACTTTTCTGAACTTTCATGGATGGGCAGATGTGGCTATTAACTAGCAAACTGACTACTGAGATCTGAAGACTCAAAAATATATCCAATATTTTGCTGTGTAGCTCAGGGAGGGTGCATGGGCACACAGATCATTGTAATCAAAGCTTTCAATCTATCAGTTTCTAGCAGCTAATAGACTTGTGGGTTTTTTGTTTTTGTTGTTGTTTTGTTTGTTTTTTAGAGGGAGGGGCAGGGAGAGAGGCAGAGCGAGAGGGAGAGAGGGAGTCTTAAGCAAGCTATATGTCCAGCAAGGAGCCTGGCATAGGGCTCAATTTCACAACCCTGAGATCATGACCTGACCCAAAATTGAGTCAGAGGCTTAACCAACTTAGCTACCCAGGTGCCTCATCTTGCAGCTGGTAGTCTTAAGTATTATTTTTTCATGAAGACCCTTCAAGTTAAGCAGAGATCCCAAATGGTGAGTCTGGCTATAGTCGCTTTTATCAGACATTTACCTATTTTCTCTCATTTCTATTTCTCGAACATCCTCAGTTTGGCTCTGTATTTCAGTGAACTATATTTCCCAGATTCCCTTGCCTTAGTTTCCTAGTAGTCTTGACCAATGGAAGGCATTGGTAGAGAAGGAAGGCAGGAGATGGGGAGAAGCCTGGGTATTTCTTCCATTCATTTTGTTTCTAGTGGTGTCTCTAGCAGTTGCTAAACACCTTCATGATTCTAATTCTTGTTGGGGGCTGTTGTTTCCCTCTACAGCTTCTGTTCCCACCGGAAAGTCCTCCGTTGTGGATCTAACTCATGCTTGGCCATTTCTGATCTTTGATGACATCACCTCTACCTTGTGTCTTTCCATTTCCTGCCCAAGATAGTGGCATCTTGCCATTGCTAATTCCTGACTTGAAATCAGAATTCATCATCCCATTTGGCTTCTCAGCTCTCCTATTACCTATGCAACTAATTCCCTGTGTTAAATTTTTTGTTTTCTGAGTCATAGTGGTTTCTGTTTTCCTAGCTGATATACCACTTGTAATAATTACAAAGATAACGACCATAAGAGACACTGGAGGAATTCTCACTTAAATGATCTCTTGAAAATGCGAAGCCTGCTCCTGAGGTTTCTATTTAGGAATTTTGGTATCTGTGTGGGGCACATCAGTAGTTTAACCAAAGGTCTTAGGGCAGTTTCTAATGTTTAGTGGGGAGCCACTCACCAAGTGACTTCTGCCCAGTACAGTAGTAATTAGCATTTGCTCTTGGATTTTTCTCATTGTCAAATGAATTTTTTTTTCCTTCTGCTTCTAGCTTTTTATAGAAATATCATGGGCAAAAATGTAAAGTAACGTATATTGGCAGGGCGGGGGAGGGGCACATATGTCTCATTTCTCCCTTTACACCTTTTACTCCAAAATAGAATAACACTTATTTTAGAGAGTATTCAAGATTCATTTTAAACAGAATATCCTCTACAGTTAATCAATAGATAAAGACTCAGGAGAAGTCTTTGCTCCTGCCTGGACGTGCTGAAACTCCTATTTAAAGATTGAGCTGTGTATAGGAGCCAAGAATGCTTTTTGGTTTGGCAGCCTTTAGCTGATCTTTGAGAGAGGTTAAAAGCCCAGATATACAATGTGGAAATTTTGAAACTTCTCCTTAATGTAATCACCATTGTACGAAGGAGACCAAAGGAAAAAACAATCTATCCTATACTTTCTTAAAGTGGCAAAATAAATCCAAGATCTTGTTAAAGTCATTATATTTATTTACCTTCTAATCATGGTTTTGACATATGGTTTTTTATGCAGCGTTTAAAGAGATCCTGCATATTGATTTATAATAGTGACAAAAGTGATTTTCAGGGATCAGTTCATCTAGGATCCTTTGTTTTTCTCTCTGTTATTTGCTCGTTTATATTAATACCTCCCCTAGAAGTGAGAGACAAGAAGATAAGGTGGATGAGGATGAAAATTCTAATAAGTTCGTCACTGTTAGAACAGTTGACGAAAAGACCAGCTTGGGAAAAAGAAGCTGAACTTGCTAGAAAAAATATGATCATATAATTATTAACAGCTATAATTTAGACCTAGAGTCCTTTGTCCTATTATTAGAGAGGACTACAAAAAGGCTGCAGACAGTAGAGAGGGAGTTCCTTATCATTGACATCACTGCTGGTGCCCCTCGAGTGTTTCACTGACATGAGGAAGCCAGCCCCAGATGTGGGGGCCTGCCATTGGGCATCCTTTATCTATGGTGACTAAGATGCTAAGCAAACTCTCCCTTACCTCCAGAAGAGAACTAAGCAAGCCAAACCCTAATGGAGTTGAGACTATGTGATGTGTCTGTTCATCTTAATGACAGCGAGTACTCCAAAAACAATTAAAATGGAGGAACACAGCTTGGACTCCTATAGATTTTCCCTGAGACAATTGATATAATGTGAACATAATAAGATAAGAAACTGTCCTATTTTTGGTGAGTTTACTTTTGCAAGTACAATGATGCAAATTTTCTAATGACAGCTTATAATTAGGTATCTCACAGTTAAGGTAAACACTAGAGTATCCACTAAAAATAGAATCTGCATTCAACTTTGAGTTAGTAGGGCCCAGCAGGAGCTGTGTTCTGTTGGAGGCGAAACTTGGGATGAAAAATTATATTTATATTTTTTTTAACAGAAGTTTGAGACTTTTTATCCATTTCTTAACAACTTTTTCATTCTTCACCAAATGCTCTTAGCGTCTCCTTTGTGCAGGAGGGATGGGGGCAGGTGGGCTGGGAACAAATATATACCAGATGCCATATTAAATCCTGCATTTATGTTAATGAATAAGCTGTGGCATCTTCCTTTTTAAGTTTTATTAATTTTTTGTGCATATTTGCCTTTTCTTCCTGGTCTTTAGCTCCATGAACACAAGAAGCTAAGTCTTCAAGTCTGCTGAATCCCTAAGACCTAGGATAGTGTTTGGAACATTCTAGAGAATATTTGTGGAATGAATGAATGAGTGAAAACAAATAATGACACTATAGTATGATGCATGTGAATAGAAGTGTGACAAGAGTGTGGCATGCCAGGAGAGGCAAAGGGAACTTTGAGTACTTTCTTAAGCAGAATCTGGAAGCCCCTCTTTGAAAGCTAATAGTCTTGGGAGTATGTGGGTGGGACAGTCAGTTAGGTGTCTACCTCTAGATTTTGGCTCAGGTCATTTTCTCAGGGTTATGAGATTGAGCGCTGTGTCAGGCTCTGCACTGGATATGAAGCCTACTTAAGATTCTTTCTCTCTCTCTCTCTCAAAAAAAAAAAAAATTGGGGGTTCCTGGGTTGCTCTTCTAAGTGTCCCACTCTTGGTTTTGGCTCAGGTAATGATCTCATGGGTCATGGGATTGAGCTCAGCAGGGGAATCTGCTTGAAGATTCTCTCCCTCTGCCCCTTCCCCAGTGTGTGCTTGTGCGCACTCTTTTTTTCTCTCTCTCTCAAATAAATAAACAAATCTTTAAAAAAAAAAAAAAAAGCTAACAGTCTTATGTTCTTGTGGTGGGGAATACCAGAAAAAGAGGGAAGGGTACTTTCACAGAATTCATGTTCTCAGTGCTGTAGAAACTAAGGCTCCTCCATCCCCCCTTCCTTCCTCCTTCCTTCCCTTTCTTCCTTTCCTTCTTATTTATTTATTTATTTATTTATTTGGTGGGGTGAGCAGACAAATTGAATCCCAGTCAAAATCACCATTCACTTTGGATGTTATTAGTTTTGAGTCACTCTAAGTGATTTTCAAACATACAAGCTGATTTGGGGAGCAATGCTAGTTCTTTCAGAAGAGTTATTTCAGCCATCCTTGAGTTTTGTTGAGTTTTCAAAATTGAGTTTGTTGGTTTTCAAAACTTCTCTGGGACACAAACAAAACTACAGTTCGGTTTAAAAGGAGCTCTTAAGTTGAAGCTACTGTTTTAATATTTAAGGGATTATTGAATACATCAATGACACAATTGATATGACGTTCTTACCAGCGCAACCATCACGCAGCGTGATCTTTATTTCTTTTGTAAATGCTAAAAGAACACCTCTTGCAGGCCACCTCTATGGCTCAGTTGGTTAAGTATCTGCCTTCAGCTCAGGTCATGATCCCAAGATCCTGGGATCAAGCGCCATTCTGGTTCCCTGCTCCATGGGGAGTTTGCTTCTACCTCCCCCTCTGCCTGCCACTCCCCATGCTTGTGCCCTCTCTCAATCTCTCCCTCTCTGTCAAATAAATAAATAAAATCTTTGGGGAAAAAAAGGACACCTCTTTTTTTCAATAAAAAAATAAGTGGAAAGGTTTCCAGTTAGTGCATGATACAGGTGAAGAAAGAGCTGGGTATCTGTCTTCTCATGTCAGAAAATGAGTGGTAAACTCTGACCTTGGAAGATGAGCAATAGCATGTGTTTGACACAGTCTGATTGAAGAATGGCATCCAAAAAAGCCTAGAGTAGTTGGAAACAGCAGGCAAAATAACAGCAAATGTGTTGTCATAACAAAACAAGCTGGAGGCTTCCCAAGGGAGAGGAGAGATGAGATGATTCTTTCATAGGATGAAATAGCTGAAAATAGGGGCTGGAACTTATGGATTGAAGGCATAGCCCTGCCAGGTATTGAGCCAAACATTGTACATCTATTAGCTATTTTAATCCTCAGGAAGTAGGTACTATTACTCCCATTTTATAGATGAGAAAACTAAGGTTTGCATGCTTGTATGTGGTTGTAGTGGTCTCTAGTCCATACATGAAATGTTCCTATTGTTTCCTGTTCCGGCATTCAGAACAGACATCGTTCAGGGCACAACCCATTTGCTACACATGGGCTAATCGCTCCTCACACTTTACAGATGAGGAAACTGAGATGTGAAGACCCTGATGCTTGTCCCAAATCACACAGGAAATTAATAACAGAACTAAGTTTGGAATTTAATTGTCTCAATTCCTAGTGAAGTCAACTTCCTATTGACCCAACTGCATCTACTTTCTGCCCTTTCTATACTGCATCATATAAAGAAAAAAGACTAGAGGGACTTCATTTGTTAAATGGCAGACCCTAAAATGTATATAATTTTGCAGCTCTGGTTAGGACTACGTGAGACACAAAGTTATCAGTTTGGCAATAGCAAGACAAAAGATGAGTGTGAATAGTAGTAAAATGGACTTAAGGTAATCACTCAGGGACATTAAAGTGTGTGTTGAATAGAATGGCAATGAGATTTTGCACAAAGAGGGAAGGGCATTTGCTTTTCTGTCACTAAATAGAGGCTTGGGCTTACAACGAACCGAAGTGGTCGTGTCTATGAAATGCGATCACAAGCACCGTGTGTGCCCTTAGAAGATGCTCTGCTGGTCTTCCACCTTGCTTTGAAGAGGTGATTCTAAGCCACGGGCTTCTACTATCCACAAAGAACTACAAAAGAGTTGCAAAGTCAGGAACAATGTTCCAATGATTCTGTGAAGGAGGAACATCCACGTGGTCCTCCTTGGAGAGTTAAAAAGCAAAACAAAACAAAACAAAACAGAACTCTCTGGTGCCTGTGGTTTTGGAAAATGCTGTTTGAGAACAGTACATTTTATGGCCCCATTTGCGGAATTATGAATAAATATGTGCTCATAGCCTAAGGCCAAAATACCCTGGTATGTGGAATTGTTTTTTTTTTTAAACTATACATCTATTACTTCTTTTCTAGGTTTTCATGGTAATTTGCATTCACTGGGGAATTAAATGGATCTGTGACACAAATTTACATTAATTTATTCAGTAAGTAATGGCATGTTTTAGGGGGTTCAAAGTGATCATAATAATGGCAAGCCAACAAGTCTGATGATTAGCACTGTAATGAATGCAAAAGCACAAGGCACGGGGTGGTTAGAAATGAAGGTGCTCTTCAGAGGTCATTTCCAAGAACGTCTTATATATTTATTTACATGACACATGGCCAAACTAGGAATTCTGTGTTGTTTGTGCAAGTGACAGTCGTTTTCAAACCCAGCCATATAAGAAGAAACAATCTGAAAACTGACTTTAGAAGCAGCTACTGGGAAAGGAAGCAAAGAAAACAGTCACTGAATAAAATAGCGGGGACTGAAGTTAATACTTTTGAGATTCTCTCAATAAGAAGACTTAGGTTTGAAAATCCAATGTGAATCTGTTTCTAAAATGTTTAGGTGTATGGCTTCTGTTCAGAAATGCTTCTGTAAAAGGACAAATCTACGTTTCCAAAGTGATCCAAAATATGTCTCAAGTTGTTGTGCTTAAATCTTGCAGCAGCAACAAAATATGCTTGTCATGACTTGCTAATTTATTCATTCTTTCTTCTGCTAGTTTTGGGACTTCCACCTCCCTATAACTTCCAGTTGTGGTTTCCAACCTTAGCGTGCATGGGAAGAGCAAAAAGACTAGTTCAACATGGATAGTCCAGGGCCCCGCCGCAATTTTCATTTGCTAAATTTGGGGTAAGGCCGTAAAATCTGCATTTCAATAGGAATTGTGAGGGACTCAGTCCAGGTGGATAGTCATACCTTGAGAAAGAGCCTTAAACCAATTTTCAAGGGTGAGCTCTGAATTTACACCTTTATTTCAGAGTGGCTGGGAGGATACAATATTTGCTCTCATATAGTGTTCTTTTTCTTATTAGCATAACTCTTACCAAATCCCTGTGTCTGGAAGCATAGAGCAGGACAGATAGCAGTTCCTATCCTTGCAAACACCCCCCCCCCCCCCCCGTTTTCTCATATTTAAAATAAGAGAGTTAGACTGAATGTTTTCTAGCCTCCTAGGTAGTTCTGATACTTTATATGCATATCTGATGCCTGGCAAATATCTCCTGAAGATTATGACTCATGTGTTGGCTAGTGTGGATGGAATGAGCCAGGAAAAAAACAGAAATCAGTCTTTTGGCGATTAAATCAGTTAAAAAGATTAAATAAGCTACCCCTGCCCAGCCTCACATTTCAGCCACGACTGAGGGAGCTGGAATGGCAATTAGATATATGAACTCTATGCTCAAATGAGAAAAGATCTAGTTTTGATAAAATTTTTAGCAACTGTCTACATATAATTATCAGAAATTAGATGTATTGACTGCCAACATGCCATCTCTGTGTGGATGGTTGATGATTAGTATAAATAAAAATCATGTTTTGAATCTCTTAAAAATTTTGTCAGCAACAAGTAGACATTATCGGTGTTACAAATAATTAAATTCAGAAGGTTCCCACATAGCTTTATTTTAAGTGAAAAACCAATTCCTTTACTTGATACTGCAGAAATAGTTTTCTTATGAGACAGGGACTATGAGATTAAATCATAGAAACAACAGTAGACTCTTCAAATAATACCACTGAAAAACTCTATATTAGAAAAATTATGACTTACATTTTTCTGGTATGGATTTACACTGGGCCATACAAGTGGTTTAAAAAAAAATCTGTTGGTTGAGAGTTGACACTAGCCACAAACACATGTTTACTCCATATTTCCTTAAAACAACTATAGGCAGCAAGAAAAAAAAATGCTCATCCTTATGATTTTTAAAATAACAGTGTGGAGGGAGGAGCAAGATGGTGGAGGAGTAGGAGATCTACATATCAGGTCCCAGGAGTTCAGCTAGATACTCATCACCTTTCTGAACACCTATGAACTCAATAGGAGATCAAAGAGAAGAAGAGCAGCAATTCTAGGAATAGAAAATCGACCACTTTCTGGAAGGTAGGATGTGTGGAGAAGTGAATATGAGGCAACACACAGGAAGAGAGACCGTGGGGATAGGGGCGAGGTCCCTGCAAGTGAGAGAGCAGTGGAGCACAAAATCAGAACTTTTACAAGTCTGCTCCACTGAGGGATGTCACTCCAGAGGCTAATCAGAGGGTGGAGTCCTTGCAGGGACTATGTAGTCTCAGGACCTGCAGGGTCACAAAAAGACCAGGGGTGTCTGAGTGTGGTAGAGCTCCCAGGTATTGGAGTGGGGAAGCTGGCTACAGAGACAGAGCCAAGGAGTGAGCTGTCAGTTCAGTTATCTTAAACTGTGATCCAAGGCACAGTCAGACCACTGCTCTTTGGGCAGGGACCCAACAAGCAGCAGATCGGGTTAGACTCACCTTCCTTCTCTGGGAGGAGCAGCACAGGAGTGCTGCAGGAGTCAGTTGGGGTTGGAGACTCCAAAAAACGGATGTGTGTCAGAGATAGAAATGATCAGTCACAGGCTGGGTGAGCTCAGCTCTCTAACATGGGAGCAACCAACTATATAAACTGATTAATAACAAAATCAAAGAAACACATCCACAATAATAGAATAATAGTAGGGGACTTTAACACCCCCCCTCACTGAAATGGACAGATCATCCAAGAAAAGATCAACAAGGAAATAAAGGTCTTAAATGACACACTGGACCAGATGGATATCACATATATATTTAAAACATTCCATCCCAAAGCAACAGAAGACATATTCTTAGTGCACATTCTTAGTGCACATGGAACATTTTCCAGAATAGATCACATCCTGGGTCACAAATTATGTTTCAACTGGTACCAAAAGATTGGGATCATTCCCTGCATATTTTTGGACCACAGTGACTTGAAACTTGACCTCAATTATAAAAGGAAAGTTGGAAAGAACTCAAATACATGGAGTCTAAAGAGCATCCTACTAATGAATGAATGGATCAGCCAGGAAATTAAGGAAGAATTTAAAAAGTTCATGGAAACAAATGAAAATGAAAACACAACTGTTCAAAATCTTTGGGACACAGCAAAGCCGGTCCTGAGAGCAAAGTGTATAGCAATAGGAGCCTTTCTCAAGAAATAAGAAAGGTCTCAGTTATACAACCTAACCCTACACCTAAAGGAGCTAGAGAAAGAACAGCAAAGAAAGCCTAAACCCAGTGGGAAAAGAGAAATAATAAAGATCAGAGCAGAAATCAATGAAAGAGAAACCAAAAGAACAGTAGAACAAATAAACAGAACTAGGAGCTGTTTCTTTGAAATAATTAATAAGATTGATAAACCCTTGGGCAGACTTACCAAAAAGGAAAGAGAAAGGACTCAAATTAAAAAAATAATGAATGAAAGAAGAGAGATTACAACCAACACCAAAGAAATACAAACAATTTAAGAACATACTATGAGCAACTATACACCATCAAATTTGACAATCTGGAAGAAATGGATGCATTCCTAGAGAAAAATAAACTACCAAAACTGAAATAGAAAATAGAAATAGAAATAGAAAAAAATAGAAATAGAAAAAAATAGAAAAAAGAAGAAAATAGAAAATAGAAAAAAGAAATAGAATAGAGTAAAATAGAAATAGAATAGAAATAGAAATAGAAAAAGAAATAGAAAATCTGAACAGACCCAAAACCAGTAAGGAGATTGAAGCAGTCATCAAAAATCTCCCAGCAAACAAGACCCCAGGGCCAGATGGCTTCCCAGGGGAATTCTACCAAAAAAGAACAATTATTACCTATTCTCCTGAAACTGTTCGAGGAAAAATAGAAATGGAAGGAAAACTTCCAAACTTATTTTATGAGGCCAGCATCACCTTGATCCCCCAAACAGACAAAGACCTCACCAAAAAGGAGAACTACACACCGATATCCTTGAGGAACATGGGTACAAAAATTCTCACCAAAATGCTAGCCAATAGGATCCAACAGTTCATTAAAAAGATTATTCACCACGACCAAGTGGGATTTATTCCTGGGCTGCAAGTTTGGTTCAACATCTGAAAATCAATGTGATATGATACATTAATAAAAGAAAGAACAAGAAACATATGATACTCTCAATAGATGCTGAAAAAGCATTTGACAAAGTACAGCATCCTTTCTTGATGAAAACTCTTCACAGTGTAGGGACAGAGGGTTCATACCTCAATATCATCAAAGCCACCAGTGAAAAACCCACAGTGAGTATCATTCTCAATGGGGAAAAAGTGAGAGCTTTTCTCCTGAGGTCAGGAACACAGCAGGGATGTCCATTATCACCACCACTATTCAACATAGTACTAGAAGCCCCAGCCTCAGGAATCAGACAAAAAGAAATAAAAGGCATCTGAATCAGCAAAGAAGAAATCAAACTCTCACTCTTTGCAGATGATATAATACTTTATGTGGTAAACCCAAAAGACTCCACTCCCAAACTGCTAGAGCTCTTCCAGGAATTCAGTAAAGTGTCAGGATATAAAACCAATGTACAGAAATAAGTTGCATTTCTATACACCTACAGCAAGACAGAAGAAAGAGAAATTAAGGACTCAATCCCATTTACAATTGCACCCAAAACCATAAGATACCTAGGAATAAATCCAACCAAAGAGGCAAAGAATCTATACTCAGAAAACTATGAAGTACTCATAAAAGAAATTGAGGCAGACACAAATAAATGGAAAAATGTTCATGCTCATGGATTGGAAGACAAATATAATTGAAAAGGTCTATGCTACCTAAAGCAATCTACACATTTAATGCAATCTCTATCAGAATCCCATCAATTTTTTTTCAAGGAAATGGGACAAATAATCCTAAAAGTTATATGGATTCAGAAAGGTCCTGAATAGCCAGAGGAATGTTGAAAAAGGAAACCAAAGTTGGGAGCATCTCAATTCCAGACTTCAAGCTCCATTTACAAAGCTGTAATCATCAAGACAGCATGGTAATGGCACAGAATCAGACACATAGATCAATGGAACAGAATAGAGAGCCAGAAATAGACCCCAACTCTACAGTCAACTAATCTTTGACAGAGCAGGATAGAATGTCCAGTGGAAAAAAGATAGTCTCTTCAACAAGTGGTGTTGGGAAAATTGGACAACCATATGCAGAAGAATGAAACTGGATCATTTCCTTATACCACTCACAAGAAATCATTTCCTTATACCACTCAAAATGGATGAGGGACCTCAGTGTGAGACAGAATCCATCAAAATCCTTGAGAAGAACACAGGCAACAACCTCTGCGACCTCAGCCACAGCAACTTCTTCCTAGAAACATCGCCAAATGCAAGGGGAGCAAGGGCAAAAATGAACTATTGGGACTTCATCAAGATCAAAAGCTTTTGCACAGCAAAGGTGACAGTCAACAAAACCAAAAGACAGCTGACAGAATGGAAGAAGATATTTGCAAAGGACATATCAGATAAAGGGCTACTATCCAAAATCTATAAAGAACTTACCAAACTCAACACCCAAAGAACAAATAATTTAATCAAGAAATGGGCAGAAGACATGAACAGACATTTCTGCAAAGAAGACATCCAAATGGCCAAGAGACACATGAAAAAATACTCACTATCCCTCGGCACCAGGGAAATATGAAACAAAACCACAATAAGATACCACCTCATATCAGTCAGAATGGCTAAAATTAACAAGGCAGGAAATGACAGATGTTGGCGAGGATGCGGAGAAAGGGGAATCCTCCTATAATGTTGGTGAGAATGCTAGCTGGTACAGTCACTTTGGAAAACGGTATGGAGGTTCCTCAAAAAGCTGAAAATAGATCTACCCTATGACCCAAGAATTGCAGTACTGGGTATTTACCCTAAAGATCAAATGCAGTGATCCTACGGGGCACATGCACCCAAAAGTTCATAGAAGCAATGTTCACAATAGCCAAAGTATGTGAAGAGCCTAGATGTCCACCAATAGATGAAAGGATAAAGATGATGTGATACACACACACAGGAATACTATGCAACCATCAAAAAACCCTGAAATCTTGCCATTTGCAACAACGTGGATCGAACTAGAGAGTATTATGCTAAGTGAAATAAGTCAATCAGAGAAACATAATTATTATATGATCTCTCTGATATGAGGAATTTGAGAGGCAGGGAGGGGGGTTATGGGGAAAGAGAGGGAAAAATGAAACAAGATGGGATTGGGAGGGAGACAAAGCATAAGAGCCTCTTAATCTCAGGAAACAAGCTGGGGGTTGCTTGGGGTTTGGGGGGGATGGATAGGGTGGTTGGGTTATGGACAGTGGGGAGGGTATGTGCTATGGTGAGTGCTATGAATTGTGTAAGACTGATGATTCAGAGACCAGTACCCCTGAAGCAAATAATACATTATATGTTAATTAAAAAATTAAAAAAAAATGTGTTATGTAATATTGGTATACCTAATATTTTTACAAAATTTACTGCTTATTAAAAAACATTTGCAAATATCCATCACCAAACTTATGAATATATGGTCCATTCATTCATTGTCACCTGTTCACCAGGCATTTCACTGTGTCACCAAGTGCTAAATGCTTATCGAGACACTGGAGATGGGCTGTGTGGTGAGGAGGAGAGCCAAACAAAGTAACTTTCTGTTCTAATGGGGGTTAACCCCTTATGTTAAGGGGCTAGTCAGATGATAAGCAAATCAGGAAATAAACATGTAACCCACACCTTGAGAAAGAGCCTGAGACTAGGTTTCAAGAGTGAGCTCTTAAATGCTAAGAAGAAAATAAAATAGAGCAAGGGACGAAATGTGATGGGGAATTTTGTATCAATTTGTCAAGGAAGTCCCTCTGATAAGGTGATAACTGGGCAGAGACCTGAATGAAGTGAGGAATGTGGAACAAAAACAATGAGGAAAGAGATGGACCTGGGGGTATTTTGCTAAACGAAGTAAGACATATCAAGACAAATACCATATCGTTTCACTTATATGTGGAATCCAAAAAATAAAACAAATGAAAAAAGAAACAGAGCAGGAACAGACCATAAAACACAGAACAAACAGGTGGTTGCCAGGTGAAGGAGGGCAGAGGGATGGGGGAAAAGGAGGAGAATGAAAGGTACAGCCTTGGGAATACAGTCAGTCAGTGGTACTATAATAATGTTATATGCTGATGAATGGGGGCTACAGTTGTGGTAAGCATAGTATGATGTACAGACTTGTCCAACCACTATGTTATACACCTGAAACTAATGTTATATTTTGTTAACTATACTTCAATTTAAAAAAATTAAAAACAAACAAAAAAACATTGGGGAAAGATTTCTAGGCAGAGAGAACCAGAAGGTCGAAACACTCTAAAAAGTCCCAACATTAATTAAAAAAACTTAGGCTTTTTCAAAAATATTGGAGGCTGTCACATAGCTGAAGCTTTCTTTCTTTTCTAAGCTCCTTTGAATACCAGAATCCTACTAACCACCTGCTCCCCTGGACTTCTATAGCAGAATTCAACTGGTAACTAAACACTTTGTTTTGGTGGTTGACTGAGTCTGATCTCCTTGACTGGACTGTAAACTTAAGAACAAGGATCATAGTTTATGCTATTTCTGCCATCAACTCCCCACCTCTAACCTACATGCCCTGGTGTTGAACATGTATTGGGATTTTTTTTCTTTTTTCTTTTCTTTTCTTTTTTTTTTTTTACAAATTTACTTATTTATTTGAGAGAGAGTAGGGTGGAGAGGCAGAAAGAGAGGGAGAGAGAGAGAGAGAGTCTCCAGCAGACTGCCCTTTCAGCATGAAGCCAGACCCAGGTCTTGATCCCAGGACTCTGAGATCATGACCTGAGCCAAAACCAAGAGTAGGGCGCTTAACCAACAGAGCCACCCAAGTACCCCTGTGTGGCAGTCTTCATAAGATACTGGATTAATCAAAAATTCATCTGCAAAATTTTTTGCAATTTAAAGCTTTTAATAAGAAAAGTTTCTTTGTCAAGATTCTCTAGATGTGATATGGATTCACTATTAGGATTAATAATAATCACTATTATTTCAATTTGCAATTGTATGTATTCCCCCCACATATACATACACTTACTTGAAAGGAGAAAAACATAACAAATGAGGAGATATATTAAAAGGCTTTATTCACAATAGAGAAATTTTACAAATATAGTTTTTAAAAATTATGTGTCAATCTATTATGTTTTCCATAACATTAGAGATTTATATAAAGTCAGAAATGAAAGAATATGCTTATGTACAAATTAAAAACAATCAATGAAAAGAATGGGTACTGCATATGAAGGAGTCATGACAAACATCATTGAGTTCTATAAATTCCATACAACTTATATGTGTAATATTAATTGTGCACAGTATACCAAAAACATACGCAGAAACACAAACTTAAGTGCTATTTTAATTATCCTCCTTTCAGAATACATATGTAAACTTAACTGCACAGTTTTGCTGAAAATGAATGAAAGACATTGCCTACCTAAGGATTTCAGTTGTTTAAAATAATTAACAGAAAATATAACTAATTAAAGTACATTACCATAATAATCTTGTTTACATTTTTGGTGTTTTGGGACCTAAGTTAAAAAATCCATGTTTTAGAATTGAAAATCTTTGTTCTTGCCACTGGCAGAGCAAAATGTGGTACAATCATCTTGCCTATTTATATCAGGATACAAAAGTTACATTATAGTGCAGCGCGTACATATGACCTGATTTTAATATCCTATCTGCTACAGAAATACGTATCAGCTTTGTGCTCTTTCAAATCAAATTGAACATCAAAGAAAATAAAGTAATTTAAATTGCTAGTCCAAGGACATTTATGTGAAAATTATCATTTAAATACATATGATCCAATTTTTGCAACAATCTCACACATTGCTTTTAAGTCCTGGGGAAAAAAGGACTGTCAACTATCCATTCATATCATAAGGTGAGCTGAAGATATGAGTGGAAGCAGTTATTCTGGGTCATAGGAACTCATTAATGTGGGCAATAATGATGCACTAAATGATCTTTTTCATTTACAATTTTATTCATTTATTCTTTGACATAAACAAATGTACAGGGGTGAAAAAAGAGCAGGTCACACAGGTGGTCCTTTCAGACAAAAAAAATCTTTTGAAGCACTTTCAAAAGCTGAAACAGCTAAAGACAATTGAGTCTAATAAGATCTAAGAAAATAATTAAAAACCATTATGTTGAAGCATATGAAATTGCTGATATGGGACTATATCTCAACTACAAGTACAGCGATTTCATATGCTTCAGCCTAATTCATGGGGCTGCACTGAGCTATCTGGCCGCTCTAGGTTGAAAATGTAGGTGCTCAAAGTCTCTGTTCCTTGTATATGAATCATCACATTAGCCCTTTCTAGGAATATTCCATATGTATATATATTATTCCATATATATTTATTCCATATGTATATGTATATATATGGAATATGAACTAATACAATGAGAAAGGACAAGGTGCCACCAAATGTATTCTTGGGAAAGCCACTTATATCTCAAAGTAATGCTTATTCTTAATGAAGAATCATGTAATTATTTTGATTGGCTACATGACTGCTGGGGATTAGGAATGTCTATTCCTGTATATTGCTTTTAGGCTGGGTTCTCTGAATTGAATTTGACCAGACAAAATGTACTATATTCTTATTTAGCCTAAAAGTTTATTAGCTTTTCTTCAATTGACCATGAATAGGCACATTAACAAAGATTCTCTCAGAGTTAAGTTCTGCTTTCACAAACTGAAATGAAATAATTTATCACATTTGAGAAAGGGCCCTTATCAAATCTGGAAAAAAATCTGAACCAAAGGCAATGATTTTTTTGAGAATGTGAAAGAAACCTAAAGACAAAATACAAACTAAAAACCATGTTGAATACTCACCCTTTCTTTAGAGAGACTGAATTTCTTCATATGCTCAGTTAAAAGCAAAAGCTAACACATTACAAGTTATATTGTTTTCTTTCAAAAATATAATTCAGTAATAGCAGAGCTCTGCAAAACTTGAAAGCTCCATTCGTGTGGTAGGGGATGGAAGAAATTAACCAGGACATGATCCAGAAATGACACAGGGCATGTAAAGTAAAATTTGAGAACTAATTCACAAATTAGGAAACACTAATATAATTAACCAACAAAAATATACTGTGGTTCCAATGAAATGAGGTCAACATGAGATGATCCTTTGGGATGACATTCTAATTTGAATTACAATGTGAGTGAAGTATTTTAGAAGACATTCTATCAAATAATGATAGACCCGCATAAAGAGGCTGTCTTTCACAGTTATAAGATCTGTCTCTGGTGGATAGACAAACCAGATTAACATAAAATTGAAAAGGAAAAAGCTTTTTTAATATTTAATTTATTATTATGGCTTTTTGCAACATGGCAAAACATTACAGCTTAAAGCAGACGTCATCTCCTCATAGAGGAGGAAAAAGTTTTGCAGTCAAATCGAAATTGTAATTAAGAGGTCACTGGTATACCATTCTATTCAGTGTAATAAAAATGATGTACCTTCATGAACTCCAGAGATTACTTAAGAAAAAGTAAAAACCTGTGATCCACTGACTGAATAATAAAGGTTATGATAAGGAATTTAGGTCCATCTATGCCTATGATAATAAACATAAAAGACTGCAAAACAATTTTAGAACTTAGAATAATCACAGACCTATCGATAAAAATTAATCATGTGCCTGAACACCAGAAAAGGAATTATTAAGGTATGCAGTGAAGGGAATGGAGCAGAGTAAAATATAAAATGTCTTTTTATTTTTCATTGACTTCAACTTCCTTTTTATTCGTACAGAGTATAGGGAGAAGATGTGCCTCGGTATTGAAGACCCAGTGTTCCAGCGGAAGGAGATCATCATCCGAAAATATTAAGTACAAGTATCTGGAGAGAGAAACATGAGTATATGAGGCCCAGGAGACTGTCAGGCAGTGATAGCATAAAGACACAGCCATGTCTCCACTCATCTTATGGAGAATCACGGACAGCCTTCAGGAATTGCAAAACCCTGAGGCGATACAGTCACTACTGCGGAATGAAGAAGCTGCCCTGTGCTTGGGTGTTAGTGTAGGAACGCCGGCAGAGGAGTCCCCAGGCATCAGACATACAATGACTGGAAACACAGGCACAATCATTGCCATGCATGGAGAGAGACCTTTTGAAGCAGTCAAACTTGCTGTTATTTGACTATGCTCCTGATAAAGGCAACTGTAAGGAAGATCTGACCAGGTACCCCAGCCACATATTTTTGGAAGCTGTTTTACTTACTTTAGTGTCTCTGCCAGGAAGAAACTCTGCTGCACGTCATCGTAACTCTCGTGTCTCTGATAAACATCCCTTAGGCCTGAATAGCCTCCGTTCACTCGGCAGTGATTTTCCAGGGCCTATGTTACAAGGAAGAGGGGGAAGAAGAAAACAAATTTCAATAAATTGCTTGTCACCAATTTTTATCATGAAACTGCCAAATTGAAATAAAAAGTTGAATGATACACATGGAAGAGTTTTAGGCAAAAATTAAAAAAAAAAAAACACAAAATTCAAATGCATATAAAGTATGAAAAGTTAGGCTGCCTGGGTGGCTCAGTTGGTTGTGTCTCCTTTGCCTCAGGTCATGATCCCAGGGTCCTGGTATCGGGTCCCACATTGGGCTCCCTGCTCAGCAGGGAGGTTGTTTCTCCCTCTGTGCTTTCCTACCTCTCTCTCAAATAAATAAATAAAATCTTTAAAAAAAATAAAGGATGGAAAGTTAAAGACTATACAGACAATATATCAATATATCTCAACTAATTAGAAACGCTTCTACATTTAATTATGAAATAATTTTTCAGTGATATATATTTATTTTTTTTTAATAATTTCCTCCTGTGGTCTAGAGCAGGGTTTATCAAACTAGGGATGGCAGGCTAAAACCAATCTGCTGTTCATTTTGTAAATAAAATGTTAACTGAACCATGGCCATGCTCATTTGTATACATATTGTCTGTGGCTCCTGTTTCATTACAATGGCAGAGTTGACTGCAGGCAAACCTTGGGGACATTGTGGTTTTGGTTCCAGTCCACTGCAATAAGTGAATATAGTGATAAAGTGAGGCAGGTGAATATTTTGGTTTCTCAGTGCCACAACAGTTGACAGTTTCTTTAACAAATGATTTCTCTGCAGCACACAATGCTGTTTGGTGGCACTCTACCCATGGTAGCACCTCTTTCAAAATTGGAGTCAATCCTCTCAAACTTGCGGCTGCTCTCTCAACTAAGTTTATGCAATACTCAAATCTCGGTGGTCATTTCAACAATCTTCATAGCATCTTCAAGAAACCATTCTTTGCTCATCCAGAAAAAGCAATTCACCATCTGTTTTAAGTTTTATCATGAGATTTGGCAATTCAGTCATATCTTTTAATTTTAGTTCTCTAGTTATTTCCACCACATCTGCAGTTACTTCCTCCTCTGAAGTCTTGAACTCCTCAAAGTCATCTGTGAGGGTAGGTATCAGCTTCTTTTAAAGCCCTGCTAATGTTGATATTTTGACCTCTTCTATAAATGATGAATGTTCTTGATGGCCTCTAGAATGGTGGTTCTACCACCATTGAATACCACAAGGTTTTCAATGGACTTTGCCCAGATTCATCAGAGGAATCACTATGTATGGCAGCTATAGCCTTATAAAATGTATTTCCTAAATGCTTAAAGTCAAAATGCTCCTTGACTGGTGGGCTGCAGCATGGATGCTCTGTTAGCAGGCATGAAAACATTCATCTCATTGTCCATCCCCATCACAGCTCTCGGTTGATGGGGTACACTGTCAATGAGCAGTCATATTTTGAAAGGAATTTTTTTTTTTTTCTGAGCAGTAGGTCTCAACAGCAGGCTTAAAATATTCAGGAAACCATACCATCAACACGTGAGTCGTTACCCAGGCTTTGTTGTTCCATTTATAGAGCACAGGCAGAGTAGATTTAGCATAATTCTTAGAGCCCCTAGATTTTTGAAATGATAAATGAGCACTGCCTTCAACTTCAAGTCACCAGCTACATTAACCCCTAACAAGTGAGTCGGCCTGTCTTTTGAAGCTTTGAAGCCAGGCATAGACTTCTCTCCAGTTATGAAAGTCCTAGATGGTATATTCTTCCAGTAGAAGGTCATTTCATTTATATTGAAAATCTGTTGTGTAGTGCAGCTATTTCATTAACGATCTTCTCTAGATCTTCTGGAGGACTTGCTACAGCTTCTATGTCAGCACTTGCTCCTTCACCTTGACCTTTGATGTTATGGAGATGGCTTCTTTCCTTAAACATCTCTTCACAAACCAACATCTTTTGTTCTGCAGATTCCTTGCCTCTCTCAGCCTTCACAAAATTGACCAGAGTCAGGGACTTGCTCTGGATTGTGCTGTGGCTTAACGGAATGTTGTGGCTGGTTTGATTTTCTATTCAGACTACTAATCGTTCCCCCTATCAGCATACTGCTTTCTTATCATTCCTGTGTTCACTGAGGCAGCACTTTTAATTTCCTTCAAGAACTTCTCCTTTGCACTTACAATGTGGCTGTTTGGCACAAGAGTCCTAGCTTTTTGGCCTTTCTTGGCTTTTGACATGCTTTCCTCGCTAAACTTAATCATTTCTAGCTTCTGATTTAAATTTCAAGATGTATGACTCTTCCTTTCACCTGAACACTTAGAGGCCACTGTGGGGCTAGTAACTGGCCTAATGCCAGTATTGCTGTATTTCAGGAAATAGAAAGGCTCCAGGAGAGGGAGAGAAATGAGGGAACAACTAGTCAGTGGAAGCATCAGAACACATTTATCGATCAAGTTCTCTGTCTTAGCAGGGTGCAGTTTTTTGGCCCACCATAACAATTACCATAACATCAAATATCACAGATCACACATCACCATAACAAATGTAGTAGTATTGAAAAAGTTTTAAATATTGTTAGAATTACCAAAATGTGACACAGAGATATGAAGCAAGTAAACGCTGTTGGAAAAATGGCACCGACTAGACTTGTTTGACACGGGGTTGTCACAAACTTTCAATTTGTAAAAAAAGAACAGCAACAACAAAACAGTATGTGCACAGCACAATAAAGCAAATACAGTAAAATGAGGTATGCCTATAGTTGCATATGATTCCCAGGCCCACTTCCCTCTGGCTCTTACAGAAGTTTATTGAACCTCAATCTAGAGAGACTGTTAATATCAAATGGGAATAAAACCCAATAAAGGGGCACCTGGGTGGCTCAGTGGTTAAAGCCTCTTCCTTCGGCTCAGGTCATGATCCCAGGGTACCGGGATTGAGCTCTGTATAAGGCTCTCTTCTCAGCCTGCTTCCTCCTCTCTCTCTCTGCCTGCCTCTCTGTCAAATAAAACAAAAACAAAAACAAAAAAATCCCCAATAATGAAGAAAGTGTACTGGACCCAAAACAGCTGCTACTAGATAAGATACCCAGAGTATCTTATTTTGTAAACAGTGATGGTGGAGTACTAATTAGTGATATTGGTGACAGATATCAAAGAAGAAAATGGAAAGCGGTGAAAAAAAAATGTGGCTGATATCTATTTCTAAAAAATGTTTTCTTTTCTTTGGTATGGAATGGAAGAAAATGGGATGACTCCACTTCTTAACTGTCTAGAGAGAAATAATCCTACATTCCTGAACTTCTCTGACTATAATGAGTATTTGGAAAAGAGATGGGTTGGGCAGTGTGAGAATGAAAATTTACTTAACAACCTAAAAACTTGCAGGCTACATGAATAAAGAAAATATCTCATGATTAGGTACTTTTAAAAAGTCAGTGGGAAAATAAGATCAACTTAAAAACTGCTCTGATTATATTCTCTGTTGCAGACAACAAACCAAGCAGGCGGAAGCCTGCAGAAATGAACTTCCAGGCCCTATTATTTTTTCCTTCCTTCCTTTTTCAGACAGAAGTTCTTTTTGATTAAAAAGTCAAATACCGGATTCATTGGAGTAGGCCAAAGATTATTTGTAAAAAAGTAAAAAAAAAAAACAAAAAAACAAAAAAACCCGGGATTTAGAAGAAATGGATGTTTGTTGTTATGGGACATAATTAAACCCTACTTTCAGACATTTTCCAAAAAAGATTTTAACAACAAAACTTTTTCTTGCTTTCTTCCCTTGAAGTTCTTTGGTGATACGCTAGTGAGAAGACCATGCATGATAAATGGCTACTCCTCTCTCCCACAGAAATTTCTATAAGTTCCTTCTTTGTTCGTTTGTTTCTTTCTTTTCTTAAGATTTTATTTATTTATTTTACAGAAAGAGAGGGGAGAGATCACAAGGAGGCAGAGGCAGACAGAGAGAGGAGGGGAAGCAGGCTCCCCGCTGAGTAGAGAGCCCGATGCGAGACTCGATTCCAGGACTCTGAGATCATGACCTGAGCCAAAGGCAGCGGCTGAACCCACTGAGCTGCCCAGGCGCCCCTTCCTTCTTTCAATTATAGGGAAAGAATTGTTTTGTGGGGTGGACAATGCCCAGCTGTTTTCCGCTCACTTCAGCTCACCCTCATTTTTTTTCTTGCTCAGTCCTAACGTGGTGAGCCATAAGGTGCCCAGAACACATTCTAAAATCTCAGAATTGGGGGCTGAATCCTGGCCCTAGACTCCTTAACTGGGGCCTCAGATGTTCCCTGACCCAGGCAGCTTCCCTTTGTTTATCACGGGGTTGTCGTGAGAATAAAACAAGATGAAGACACACTTCGCAGTGTGACAGGGACCTTTCAGAGGTTTAGAGAGGCCCAGCTACTTTCACTTTTTGAGGTTTTTGGCAAAAAAAAAAAAAAAAAAATAAGGGTGAGGAATGCCAAAGATGCTTTTTTAATTTATTTTTTACTTTTGAAAAATGAAAATGAAAATGAAAAACCATGATGTCAAATCTAAATTTTAAAACTTTAGGATTATGAAGCTGGGGATAAGCAGCCCACCCGGGCACCCATCCCAGGCCCCTGGATTTACAGTATCTCGACAGTGGGAGCAGTCATGTATTTATGCTGTAGTCTGATTAGGACATCATTTTACTGCAATTTGTTCTTGGGACTCTCAGACTCTAGGCATAGGGACCACCTCGATTTTACGTAGATGTTTACATTATTAGCGACCATATGTGGCTGGGGTGTGCTAATAGCAGAGAAAAGGAAAACAGGAAAGTGTTTACAGTTAGCTGGAACTCTAAACAAACCCAGACCACAAGTGACTGCACCTCTTTAGGGGGAGGAAGGGAAGAGCAGAGCAAGCAGCATGAATTAAACCGTAAGTCAGAAGGGAGAGAAAAACATTGTCTTATCTTGAGGTTAAACAGGTTAGACAAACCGCTGATCCAGGGAGATTTCCAAGAAATTGGAACAATGCTAGGGAACAATGCTCAAAGTAGGGCTGAATGGGTGAGTTGGGCCTGAGCTCATTCATAGAACCTAGCAAAACAGACATATCAAAGAGCCTGCCAATAGGGATCAAGCCTCGGAGGGGAGAAGCAGGAACTGGGAAGACAAGTCTCTTTCTGAGAGCCAGAATGTCCATATGGCAAAGGTCAGATTTAGGAGACTGTGTGAAAAAAGAAGGAAAAAAAAGTCCCTCTATAAGGCTTATCTGCTATGGACCAGGGGAGACATCACATAATCCATACATACACATGTATCGACATTGTATAATCCATATTTACCAACACATATATGAATACATAGGCATAATTTATAGTAGAGCTTTAACAGAATATTATACATAAGAGGGAGGAATTGAACGAAGTTTCCATGACATTACTGAGAAGATGCAAAAGAACTATGAGGTAAATGTTATTTTTACCAAGTAGATTCACGAGTGTGTGAACATCTGTGATTAACGGATTGTTGGTAACCTGTGGAGAAGTTCCTAGTACTATATGCTGGCTTACATAATTTCATATCTTGTTCGACTTTATGATTGTTCAGTGTTGCTACTCAGAAATTTAGCTAAGATGTGGAAAGCAGGCTTCTCTAGTGTATCAGTGGAAGAATGCTGGAAAGGGATGCCTCGTTAGAAGACAGGGAGATGACTGACAAATACTTTGCAAATAGCAAGTATGGGTGAACACAAGGACGAAACAAAGTCGATGTGTTGATAGGAACTAATATAGTTGCTAATATCATTTGACCGCAATTTTGATGTAAGCCAGGGGTTTTTACAATCTACCAAAAAAACAAGTTGGACCACCAACTGTGGGAAGTAACACTCAGAAGAGAGGTTATTGAGTCACACTGTTCAGCCCTGAGAGACCACACGTGTCACGAGGAGGGGGAGGGAAATGATGGATGAGGATGGAGCAGTGGACAGAATGTGCTGTCTTCAGGTAACTGAGAAGATGAAGTGTAGAAGAGAGAAGGGATTTTCTTCCCCTGGGACCCCCAGAATACAAAACACTGTAAATTCTGGTTTCAAAAGAAGTAACTTTTTAACACTTGCAGCCATTAAAAAATGGAATTACTCTATTAGTAGTATATATAGATATTTTTAAAGATTTTATTTATTTATTTGACAGAGAGACAGCAAGAGAGGGTGCCCAAGCAAGGGGAGTAGGAGAGGGAGAAGCGGGCTTCCTGGCTGGGCAGGGAGCCCGATGCAGGACTCAATCCCAGGACCCTGGGATCATGAGCCGAGCCAAAGGCAGATGCCTAACAACTGAGCCACGCAGGTGCCCCAGTAGTATATTCTTTTTTAGAACTACAAAGTCCTTGAACTAATGAGGAAAAGCCATCTGGCAAAGATGCTACAAGGAGGTCTTGACTTTGAGTGGAAGGCTAGTCTATGTGATTTTGAAGATATACTCCTGTGTTTTAGTTTGGGTTCCCCTAAAATTGGAGCATGAGACAAGGGTCAGATGCTGAAGGTTTTTAAGGGAGGAGGTATCAGGAAGGGAATGAGCAGAGCAAGTGAATGGGGGATGGGAGAAGAGCCTGTGAAATGCACCGAGCAGGTGACAGCTGTGGGCCATGAAGGCTGCCTCCTACTGAAAACCCTGAGGAACGACACAGAACACATCTCAGTTATTCTGCAAAAGGGAAAGACTGGGCTAGCTGTTCATCAACTCTAAAACCTCACTGGTTCAGGACTGCCCTCCGGGGACTTAACACTCCCGTTTCCCTGACCACAGCCAGCTGCCTAGGAAGAAGCTCAGAGCTGAGGTAGCTGAGAAGCTACCTCAGCTCTGAGGGGGGTGGAGGGGGGAATGCAGGGAAGCGGTCCTTGCAGCTGTAGTTGAAACAAAGGAGGGCCGAGGGGATGTCACACAAGGGAAAAGAGAGCCACCACCCTACCTCTGTTGAGCATTTTGTGGTTTAAAAAATACAAGCGTCGCAGTACTCTCCCTTCCCCACTATACCTGAAGCACTGGTGGCAAAAAGTGAGGGAGGGGTTTGGGGGTGTCTATGTTGGGCACAGGGAGACAATCTTACATCATATCCTACACTAGAAGTTAACAGAAGACAAAAATCAGTACACAAAAAGACAAAAATGCTAACCCCTAAACCAATTTATTACCCCACAAACAAGCACGCTCCCCTGAAGAACCAAGCAAACCAAAGTTTCCCATCCACAGGCCACAGAGATTTACTCATTTCCACTCTTGCATCAGTTTTCTGTCATACATTTTTCACATTTTAACATCTCTAAAATTGGCATGTCATAATTTAATTGGTAGTGTAGTACTTTCTTAGTGGTATACAAAATAATGATGTTTCTTATCAATTAGGGTGTTTTACACTTGATGAAATACCTTATTCCTGATATTTTCAATATAAACTGATATTTGCAAGGTGTCTATTAGCCTTAATTATTTTGCTGTCCTATTAAAAATGAAAATAATTTCCTATCACCAAAGCTTAGATGAACCTCAAATTTTATACATGTTTTCAGAGGAGAAAACATAAATTTATAGAAACTGGAATTACCAATGACTAAACATAATTAGAAAACTTCACAAGAAATAAAAGACAAAAAGAGGCCTAAAGAATCGTTATTACTTAAAATGACTAATGACTAGTGATAAGGCACACGCTACACGACGAGGGTAATAAGCAAGATTCATCTACGGCTTCCTAAGATATTAGTTATAACTCACACAAAGGCAATCTGTTCATTTTAGATTTCCTGAGAAGTTATTTCTAATGGTCAGGTTTTAAAGACAGCTAATTTTGTAACAGTGAGTATAATTAAAGTGTTGGCTTGTTCTTATCTCCTCAGTACTCCAACACAATTCCTTCCAGAATGATAGCTCTTAAAATTAACATTATTTGATGCACATTCTAGAACGTGCAGCTACTGGGCACCAGCACATTGTGTTCACCAGATTAGTTTGGGAAGACGATATGCCTTGTTCTCTAGGATGAGACCTAAGGGGTGATGGAGACCATTCGAACAGCGCATTGGATAGTCAGAAAGTTTATAGATATTCAGAGAAACCTGAGATCAGTGAACGAATATTATTGCATAAAGTAGTTCTTTTATGGGTTCTTTCTAAAAGTTAGACCTAAGTAACTAATTTACTCTGTGAAAGAATTTCAATCTAAAATGAAACAGTACCGGAAGACAGAAAACAGAAAATCTTACGCATGTGCTCTTAGGAAAACAAAACCTAATGACCAAGAGACTGATTTCTCATACTTGCCAGATTTACAGAAAACTGGTAATATTGGGATGATAGGGAGTTGGCCAGGGGTTGCCTTATATCAACCACTTGGGAAGTTTTACTTATGGTTTTCAGACAAATAAACGAGAAATGACCCAGGTTGGGCTGGTCTCACAAAATAGCTCAGTTGAGCTTTATTTGTATGACTGGATTGCTTTGCCTGCTCAGGGAATTCTCAGAGCTGGTCCCCATTTGTTTCTTATTTTAACAGCCTACGTTAACTGAATTCTCTCTTCTTTACATTCCCTGTCCATAAATACAGCTTACCTCGAATGTTCAACAAACTTACCTGTAGTCTGCTGAACTGCTATTCCTCTGCTGTTTTTGAATAGACTCTTCTTTTCGGACAATTTTGAGTTCACCTCAGTTTACTTTTTTATTTAGATTTAATGTCTAAGTGCAAGCATCTGTTTTCATTTCAATACCCAAAGATTCATTAAAAAAACCAATGTAGTGGTTTCTTGAAACAGACAACAGGCGGGGGTAATTACCCCAAGTTGTCAGTAACTGTGGAATTCAGTGATCATTATTTCTATGGCTGTGGGAACTTAATTTTATAAGATGCCTTTCTTGATATCTCCTCCAGTATCAAAATAGGTATATTAATATCGCTGTTACCTAAAGCAAAGCTGATGCCAGGAATGTAGAAGAACAACTGAAAACATTCATACTTGAATTGGGAAAAAATCTGATTAAAGCTTCAAATATCAGGATTGCCTGGGTTGCTCAGTCAGCTGAGTGGCTGACTCCTGATTTCAGTTCAGTTTGTGATCAGGGTCATGAGATCGACCCCACTGGGCTCTGTGACAGGCATGGAACCTGCTTAAGATTCTCTCACTCCCCCTCTCCCTGTGCGCCCACCCTCCTCCAAAGCTTTAAAAATCATAGAAAAACTGATATGTTAAATTTATAGAAATCACTGAGCATTTTTTCCTGAGACATTTATGTCTAAGAAATGTAAACAAATTAAAACATCACCTCTACGGCTTCCCAGGCCCATTTCCTGTACTTTGGATCATGAGTTAGTCGCCACATGTACATGTAAGTCTCAACCACCTCTGGTCGTAGGATGTAGTACTTTTCATTTTGCCTCGTAGCAATGGCTTCAACGCCGCCATCAAACCTGAAAGCTTCTGGTCCCAGTTTCATATCTAAAGGGCGTGCGAGGGTGACAAGGGTTATTGTCTTAGACACTGCTCAGTTCTACAGCTTAAATGAAACTAGAAAGTACTCTATAACATTCAAGAGAGATGCCAAAACAATCATTGTAAGGAATGGTTATAAACATCCTATAATAAACAAAATTCAATATACTTTTAAAATACAGTCATCTGAGAGTCCTTTTTAGAACATTGCCATGATCTGTTATTTCTTTCATTTAACCACCATTTACTAAGTGTCCCCCAGGAGGGTACAAGGCACTACAACACCCCTCATTAGTTAGCTGGAAAACAAGTGGTTGAGAATTCTATATCATTATATCATGAAAGGCTATTTAATCTTTGTTATTCAAACTCCTGCTTTATAAGAAGGGAGCCAGACTCTATTTCATGGAGGTACTGAAAAGATTAATAACGGTTTATAAAATACTAAGTTTCTTTTGCACCTGAGACAGAGATTCTTACCCCATGTTTTTACCTAAAGCAGGGTCAATAAATTAGACTTGCTTAACCCTGTATGGCTTCAATTCCTGTTCCTTGAGAAAACTAAGGGTAGATATTTTTATGTAGAAAAGCAGTGCTTCTTGAAGTAAAAAAAAAAAATATATATATATATATATATATATATATATATATATATATAAACTCATTTATAATGTTCATCATGAGCTTCTACTTTCACGAGGCACAGTGGATATTCTTTTAATGGCAGCAGTGACAATGTTCCTTATGGAACAAAATAAAAGCCTGTGGGAATAGATTGAAAAGGAAGAGAATCACAGGTACTCACAGGTGCGATTGTAAGACTCATAACAGGTTCGGGCAATTTCAGCCCCAAGCTGCAGGTAGTGCTGGGTCAGGCCTGCGGGAGCGTCGTCAGCCCCAAGTGCAAACATGCCCCCAGCAAAGCAGGTCAAGTGGCCCATCTTGTGTTCCAGGAGGCCCCCTTTCCACTCTGCGATGTAAGTCAGCCCCGTACTAGACTTGCGGATCAAGTGAGTCTCGATAGCCTGCAAATCAAACTTATTCTCAACATTTTAAAGTCTCTTCCAAATTTATACTAAAAACGCTGTCAACACTAAGGGAGAAAAAGGATAAAGCATCACTCACAGTTTGAGTTTGGGACCATCAATGTGATTTGACCTGAAATTTTGTTATTGCTGTCTATATTCCATCCTTAGTCTCTGCCTTAATAGTCTAGTTAGTTAGGATTATCAGGTCTGGGCCAGCCCACTTGGTTTTGCCTGCTTCTGTGACCAAACATTTGTAGTCCTCAGACCGCAAACACTGTCCCCTTCTCAAAGACAGGCCACTGGTGTAGAGGAAACAGTTAATGCATTTCCATTTTCGCAATGGAGCAAAAACACAAGCACAAGTCCCACTGTGGATGAAGAACAGAGCTCATCTGCGTATAAAGTCAGGGATCATTTCTATAGTTTATCATAAAGTCTGGGGGTGAGGGAGTGTTGCCCCGCCTTTGGCTCTCCTGGGCTCAGAGCTCAGAGGGTGGCCAACTGAGGCGGAAAGGTGTGCCATTCTTAAGTCCAATTGCTTGGCCCCAAATTTCAACTCTGACACTATTTGTGAACTTGTTGGGTAATTTGTTTGCTGTATCCCTAAATGTCAGTATTCTTAACCATGAAAGAATAGTAGGGTATAGTAGTATCCCCTAATAGGGGATAGTAGTATCTTCTGGGAAAACTCTGCAACATCTAGTTTATGAAGCCATCAATACTGTGACCAGCACCTGATAAGGTTCATTTATCATCATCATTCACACCTCCATTGTAGTAACACTTGAATTAAGTTCCTCCCTAATAATTTCATTAAAAAGCACATTAGTATATAATAAGGGGGAAAAAGACACATAAAAAGATACTCATCATCACTTATCATCAAGGAAATGCACAAGCAAAACTATAATATCACCTCACACCTGTCAGGATGGCTAAAATCAATAACACAAGAAGCAACATGTGTTGTTAAGAATGTGGAGAAAAAAGGACCCCTCTTGCACTGTTGGCAGGAATGCAAACTGGTGCAGCTACTCTGGAAAACAGTGTGGAGGTTCCTCAAAAAGTTAAAAATTGAGCTATCTTATGATCCAACAATCACACTACTGGGTATTTACCTGAAGAATACAAAACCGCTAATTCAAAGGGATACGTGCATCTGTACACTTAGAGCAGCACTATTTGCAAGAGCCAAGACATGGAAACAGCCCGAGTATCCACTGACTGATGAATGGATAAAGAAGATTGAATAATGGAGTATTATTCAGGCATAAAAAAGAATGAAATCTTGCCATTGCAACTATATGGATGGAGCTAGAGAGGATAATGAGAAGTGAAATAAGAGAAATAAAAGAAATAAGAGAATGATTTCAGTCACATGTGGAATTTAAGGAACAAAGTAAGTACAGGGAAAAAAAAACGAGAGAGACAAACCAGAAACAAACTCTTCCTTACAGACAACAAACTGACGGCTACCGGAGGGGAGGGAAGACGGCTGCAATGAGGATGGGGATTAAGGTGGCCCCTGTCATGGGCACAGGGTGATGTCTGGAAGTGTTGCATCATTCTACTGTACACCTGAACCAAATACAAAACTGTATGTTAACTAACTTGAGTTAAAATAAAAACTTAAAAAAATAATAAAGGTCTGTAAATTGGGGATAGATGATGTTTACAAAAATGATTTGTAAAATGTCTTTTATTTTTTGCTCTAGGACTATTGATACTCTTTACCATAGACAGAAAATAATATAAGCCTTATATTGTAAAAAACAAAAATGAAATATAACTGTTTGGAATTACTGACTTTGAAATTACTATAATAGGGAATGTTTCTTTCCCCTCCCAATTACTTCATAGAAGAAAAAGAGCTATGACCATGTGTATACCTGTTATAGCATTATAAAAAAAAAGAGAGAGTTTTTAAGGAAGTACATTTGGGCATAGTAGACACAGACAAAACTTGTGATAGAAAAGAATGAATGAAAATGAATGAATACATAGACGGATAACACCTTTTCTACTTTTATTGGAAATAAACAATTGAAACCAAGATGGTAAGAAATAAATGAACACACTACTGCGCTCACTAACCGTGGTTAGCTAATTTTACTGATGGTCTAGTTATTACATTAATATTTCTTTCTAATTTAACTGAACACTTATTTACACTTCTCATAGTACAAACTGCAATAAAGTTCTTCAAGCAGATACTTGTTCATCACCCAAGAAATTATTCTTTCTATATGGCAAAAGTTACAGCTTTTGAGCATGGACTAGAAAACCATTATTATCCTGTTATGGATCCTGAATAAAGTACTCTATTATTTTTGGCATGATTCTGCCCAAGCTGTTACCTCTCAAAATAAACTACAATGATGTTCCAAGACCTTCAAAGCGATGTTTGTGTGACAGTAGGAAAGCGTAAATAAATATAAAGGAGGAAAAAATAGTCTTCAGTGTTTCTAAAAAATGCGTTAAATCTGCAGAGAATTGATGAGGAAAAAAGAATATCATGTATTTTGTGATTTTAGCCATCCATATTTGAAAAAAAAATTAGTTTAATGAAAGCTTTAGAAACCTAAATGTCTAATACGTCATGTACTCTGGTATCATTTACTCCAGGGGACCCTTGGTAGAATAAACATCCACCACAGTGGATTCTTCTCCACACTGGAGAAGAACATAACAGCCAGTTGAAAGCTCAAGGTATTTTGTTATTAGAACAATCAAAGAAAAGAGACCATGCTGGGATTAAATGCTTTCCAAAGTCTAGTTGAAGCTAAAAATGAAAAGCTGTATCTCCAGTAACTCAACTGTCTAGGAGCATAAAGTGTGAGATCCTCTCCTTAGTAAGAATGTTTTTTGTTTGTTTGTTTTTATTTTTTTTTTTTAAGTACAGCTTAGCAGAAAGAAACTTTGCTATGTGAGACATGGTCACTTCTCAAAGCAGAAATTTAATTGTTCTAGCTTTGCTTTCCAAGTTGAAAACACAATGGCTTCAGAATGTTTTAATTATTAAGAGAAACAGGAAACACTTTACTTCATTTGTTCTTCATGGATTTTTCTGTCAATGGTTTATCTAAATACGATATGTTAAAAGCTGTGTGAGTATGATTCTAGAAACTGGGGGGAAATATTTCGAAGAACATTTTAAAGTTGCTTTTCTTAGAACATCAAGATCTTAGGGGGCCACTTTAATGGTAGAATAATTAAAATATCTGCTAGGATAGCAATGAAAAAAATGATAACAGAAACTATGTTGTTTGGAGAATTCCCTAGCTTAAAACTTGAAACCTCATAGGAATGAAGAAAAACAAACCTAGCAGAGGCCATGTGGATTATATCCTAGTTTGTTTTTTATGTTCATCATGTGCCTTAATTAAGGCTGTGCTAAATGAAAGCTAATGTACTAACTAAGGCCTTCTAGTGCCTATTTGTGAAGTGGTAAAGAGTTCTATCTCCTGTACTTAGTGATGCTTCTTACTGACCTTGGGCGGGAATCACAGTACTATTCAATCTGGCCAACCAGAGCACAGCAAGTTGCATTTATATTTAAATATTTTATTTATTTATTGGACAGACAGAGATCCCAAGTAGGCAGAGAGGCAGGCAGAGAGTGAGGGGGGGAAACAGGCTCCCCGCTGAGCAGAGAGCCCGACGTGGGGCTCAATTCCAGGACCCTGAAATCATGACCTGAGCTGAAGGCAGAGGCTTTAACCCACCGAGCCACCCAGGCGCCCTGCATTTATATTTAAATGAATAAACTGGACCATGTCTAAATTACCCAGACCTCCTCTCAGGGAGACAAATTTTAGAACAGTGGCTATTGTTACTGGGGAGTTACAAATTTCCACTCCCTCCATGAATTAATATTCTCAACTACAAAAAAAAAAATTCTAAATAGTCAATAAAAGAGTCATTTTTCTGATTTAGCCATAATTTCATAATATTATTTGAGATGCCTTGATAATATAAAAAAATGAGTCATCATATAAATACTTATCAATCACAAAGTTACTTGGTTCTGCTAAAAAATTTGTTTCTGAAAAGTTGGGTGTGAGTTCAAGTATTTTATACAAAATATTATTTTTTTGCTTTATTTACTTTCAAATTTTATTTTTATTTTTGATTGAAGCTTACATTTGCTTAAGGCTTAGTTTACTCTTACGCTGGCCACCTCCTATATATTTTGCTAAGTAATTTCTAACTTATTTTTACTGACTTATTGCATATAAAGAACACTTGAATGTAGTATGGAAATTCTTGTTCACAAATAAATCCACAGTTGTGTGGGAAAAAGAGACAAGTGCTGACACAAATTTTAGTTTGAATTGTGGTTCCAAACTCAAAATTTCTGAGGTTCCGTTCTCTTATCTAAAAAGTCAAGTAAAAAATATCTAAGCTATCGTGAGGAGACAAATACTTCACATAAAGTACTTAACACACTACTTAGCTCACAGTAAACAATTCAACACATACATGTTCCCTCTCATTCCTCCTCTGTTATAAAGGATCATAGGAAACTATTAATGAGTTCAGAGTTTTTTTTTTTTTTTTTTAAAGATTTTATTTATTTATTTGACAGAGAGAGATCACAGGTAGGCAGAGAGGCAGGCAGAGAGAGAGAGGAGGAAGCAGGCTCCCCGCTGAGCAGAGACCCCGATGTGGGACTCGATCCCAGGACCCTGAGATCATGACCTGAGCCGAAGGCAGCGGCTTAACCCACTGAGCCACCCAGGTGCCCCGAGTTCAGAGTTTTATTTGAGAGCACTGTCTATTTATCTCTGGAGATAAGTTTACTTCAAATGGAGGTAGCCATTAGGAATGTCTGTCATCTTGGGCAATTTTAACTTTGTCAATTTCCAGAATATAAATTTAAGATTTGTTCCTCCCCATGACTTTAATTGTGATTCTAAGCATGGAACTCATACTCCTTGAAGAAAAATACCTCTTTCTTAGATATGTGAATCTTTACTGAGGTGTGAAGCACATAAAACACTTTCAGCTGCTCTGTTAGAACTCAACACATCAAGGGGGATTACTGTTGTTATAATTACATTAGCAGACACTGAACTGAGCCTAACTGGAGATATTTTGTAACCCACTTGTGTAGTATTCCATTTCCCATTAAAGACTGATTAATATGCAAAAGGTAAGTTAGTTTAGTGGCAAAGATGATTAAATATTGGTTTACCTGAACAGCATCAAAATACATCTTCTTAGCTTCTAGATCTGTCTTGTCAGACATTAACCACGCCTTGAGCAAATATTCATAAAAGCTGTCTCCGAGTCCTCCGACTGATACATGATCTGCAAAGAGAAGAAAATGAATTTTAGAGTGATTGAGGCTTTAACTCAGATAATGCAGCAAAATCACATTAGTAACTAGGATGCAAAACCCTACGTCAACTGCAACTCAATGTTACATTTAAATTCCAACAAATCTCCTGTTTTCAGGAAGATGTTCTGAAACAAGCAGATGTGCCGTTAACTAATGCGATATACTCTAAATAATTACCAGGCTAGCTTTGTAAACACAGAGATAAAAAATATATAATCAACCCTAATTCCAAAAATCGGTTTTTCTAGTTAAAAACCACCAAATTAAAGTGTTTCACAGCATATATTCAGATAGATTTTGATTGCTTTAGCACTCAAAAACATAAACTATGTCAAATGCTATGAGTATTAGCAAACCTTGAAGAGAACTGGCTTGCAATAAAGCAGGAAACTCCTTAGCTTCTTGTGATTATTATTTGATGGGATTTCCAGTGTTACCAATCTATATGGTCAACATCCTTGGGGGAGGCTGGTAAGAAAGATGACAGGCAGGAGATACGTCCTTCCTAATACACTATTTCTACAATTTCCCCCCCACTGCCATTTACTACACCAGATCCACTACATATAGTGCCAACAATCACATAATTTGTACGATAGGTATCCTTATTAAAAGTGAAAAGTGAGGCTGAGTGACGCTAAAGATGACACCAATGGTAAAGGCCATCTGATCCCACAGCGCACACAGAATCTCAATTTGGAACTGCTTACTCTCTACCATGTAACACTGAATGTATTCTTCTGCCTACTTCTTGAATTAATTCTTTAATTTCTCAAGCATATCTACCTACAAAAACAGAGACATAACCTGTCTGAAATATCATTCTCAGAACCCCATAGAGTTTGAGCACTACTAAGACAGCCTGATTTTGGAAATTTGCATTTTAAATTCATAACTCAAAATGAATTTTATGTATCTATTTTTTTTTAAATAAGTCCTTTGTTGACTCTGTCACATAAAAGTAAATCCATTTTTATAAAACTATCGAGACAATTTTCTCCTGATACCTCCCCAACAACTCCCCTTGGAGGTTTATATGGGGACCTATAATGGAACAGGTTAAAACTGAATTCATTCTGTTCCTTCACAACCTTACCTTCTGCCTTTGGTCCCTGTCTCACCAAGTGGCACCATCATCCTCCCAACCTTGTGAGTTAGTCATCAGAGAGTTATTCTTTATTTCTCTCTCCTGCCCCCATGGCTAATGAGCTAGTGAGCTCTACTCATTTCACCTCCTTTACATCTCTTGAATCTGTCCCCTATTCTGTCCTCATCAATACGATCCTGGATGAAGCTACCAATATTTCCTGCTTCCTCTGCAGTGGCCAATTATCTGGCCTTCTGTACTCGGATAGCCTGTAGCTATTTACATTAAAATTAATTAAAATAAAATAAAAACAATTCAGTTCCTCAGTCATATTGTGCTCAAAAGCTACATGTGGCCTTTGGTGACTGTACTGGAAGGGGAAGATATGGAACATTGCCATCATCACATAGAGTTCTAATGACAATGCCACTGCAATCTATTTCCCCATGAAAACCAATGTAACCCCTTACCATGTGAACCAGATCATCCTAATTGGAAGCCTTCAATGACAAAGACTCAAATCCTAGGTGTTTGGAGACTGGGTGGTCTCCATCTTCCCCGTGTCACCATCAGTCCTGCTCTATTGCTTTCTACCTTTTTGCCAAATGGCTCTTCTTCTGGCCCCTCAAAATAAGCAGGGTAATTTACACTTCAGGCACCCTACAGGCATTGTTTTCTTTGCCCAAAGTGCATGCCCTACCTCCTTTCCCCTTCACTTAATAATTCTTCCTCATACTTCCTATCTAGGATTAAATGCTGCCTCCTCAAAGATGCTTTCCCTGACCTCCTAATAACACATTTTTTGATAGCACATGTCTACCACACTTTGCAACTTCCTAAAATGGTGGAATTTTTTCCTCTGTCTCCTCTATAAGATCATGATCCAGGAGGACAGGGACTAGACCTATTATGTTTCCTGGTCCACATCAGCCCCTGAAAGTAGCTTTCATATAGCAAGTAACTGAAAAGGATAAATTCTTGTAAGTCAGTCTTAATAAGGACTACTCCCATTCAAGCTAGAAGGGCTATATTTTTAAGTAGTGAAAAATGAATTTTTATTATTACAGGAAGTCCAGTTTTAACTTTAATGTAAAATTAATGTTTTACACCTGTAAGGCTGGTTCTTAAAACAGCAGTTTGAAGTGACCTTTGCAATTTCCTAAATAAATTACCACAGAAACCTCTGACATTTACAAACTAAATACACTAAGTACTATCTCATCAATAACAAGCCCTGCTGTTATAAACATGATTGCAGGAGACAAATGCAAGTGATGCATGGCAAAGCAAATCACTGTCCAGTTACTGTCAAAACAACAAGGACTAAATGAAGTAATAGGAAATGATGGCCGTGATCCAGACATGCCCTTCAGAGTTAAAGCAATGGGAATTGAAAGCTAACAGCCAGAAGCAGCTTCATTTTCTTCCTCCTTGGGTTATGATTCTATAATGGTTGGAAGAAGCAAGTTTGGGCATTTGGTGATTTTTAAAAAAGGAAAAAGGGTTACATAATAATACATTTGCTTGAATTAATTTTAGCAAATGCCAGTTAATTTTTAAAAAAGATTTTATTTATTTATTTGACAGAGAGAGTGAGCGAGCACAAGCAGGGGGAGCACCAGGGAGACGGAGAAGCAGGCTCCCCACTCAGCAGGGAGCCCTATGTGGGGCTTCATCCCAGGACCCTAGCTAGCATAATGACCTGAGCCAAAGGCACACACTTCACCGACTGAGCCACCCAGGTGCCCAATTTCCTATACTTTTATTTCCTACCTATAAATTTTTCAGATTTGGAAAGAATGAAAATAAAAGAACACAGAGAAGAAACAAGAACAAGTCTTTTTGATAACCTAGCATATCACTCACTATGCTTCTCTAGGCCTGGAGGACTATTTGCGTTGGCAACAGAGTCCTGTGTAAATATTTAGTGGGTGTGAGAGAGAACATGCCTGATTTTATCAGCAGGAAAGGACCTCCTCCTTCTTCAAAGAACGTATATGGTGTTTTTATGCCCAAATATTCTAAAGTTAATGTGTACTACAGTCACTCAAATATTATGCCCTTCTCTATAGAAGGCAATTCACTTTCCTTCCCAAGAGGAATAGGTCCCATAAAAGGATTCTTAATACTTAAGAGATAAAAGTACCAAAAGAATCAAGACAAAATGGATTAAACGCTCAGCATCTTTATTTTTTATTTTGTATATTTCATTTGAACCTGAACTTCTCCAAGCATTCCCTCAATGATGCTAGTGATACTATATGTATATTAATGTTGTTATATTAATCAAAGAAGAATGGGCACCTGGGTGGCTCAGCTGGTTAAGTGTCTGCCTTCTGCTCATTCATGATCCCAGAGTCCCAGGATCGAGTCCCACATGGGGCTCCCTGCTCAGCGAGGAGTCTGCTTCTCCCTCTAACTCTGCTCACGCTCCCTGCTCCCTCTTCCTCTCTCTCAATTAGATAAAATCTTAAAAAAAAAAAAAAAAGAAGAATGATAATTGTTTTGCCTATAGACATGGAGTCCCACATCTGGCCTCAGCAGTTGCAAGATCTCTTTATATTATCAGTGAGCAGGACCTGTGGCTGCCTCTCAGCCACAACTGAGGAGTAGAGAATAAACAGAACCATTATTAAAAGCAGAGGCAGAAAGATAGATTGGGTACGGAGTGCATGAATACTCAAAAAATTCACTCATTCTTAAGTAAGTAACACTTAGTAGTGCAAGATACAGTGTGCTGGGTTAAGAATTATCACTGAGACAAAGTCACTGGCCTCAAAAGTTTTGGATCCCTAGGAAGATGGGGATGTACATGAATCATTTTGAAAAAGATAACGATAGACAAATCCAAAGTGCAGGGGAGGAAAAGGGCGAGTGGAGGATGAGTGGGTGCTCACAAATTCCAACCAGGGTCTTGAAGAAGCAGGTCCCCCAGAAGAAAGGGCAACTCAGCAGTAGTAGTCAGAGGAGAGGAAAAAGAGCTGCAGACATAGCACAAACCAAGACCTGGATGCGACCAAGTGGGCCCTGCTTAAAGAATGAAAAGATAAGTGTGTCTCCTTTGTGGCTGGAACACAGGATTGGGGTCGGGGGAGGGGCAGACATGAGAGTCATCAACCCTATTTGTTTGCCATCAAGAAATTGGCCCACGAGCAATCCAAATATAACGGTCCCTTCGTACCAGGGAAAATGGCCAAATACACAGTATACTGGTAACCCAGAAGGTGAAACTGGGCTGTTGTAGTACAACTGATATTTTCTGTCCCTCTTTATAATGACGTCTAGATCCTAAATCACAAGAAGAAAACAGTTGGTCATGGAGAATTTGTTTTCAATTTTTAAAATCATTCATGAGAAGGAAAATGCTAAAAATGTCTGTCCTTTTAGAGAATCTTATCTGGTCTTTGTACTCAGAAAGCTACTCAAGTTGTATTTTATCTCAAATACTCTTAATGGTTCTCAAACTTTTAAATCTCAGTACTCTTTACACTCTTAAAAATGAATAAATGGGGGGGCACCTGGGTGGCTCAGTGAGTTGGGCCTCTGCCTTTGGCTCAGATCATGACCTCAGGGTCCTGGGATTGAGCCCTGCATTGGGCTCTCTGCTCCAGGGGGAGCTTGCTCCCTGCCCCCCGTCTGCCTCTCTGCCTACTTGTGATGTCTGTCTGTCAAATAAATAAATAAAATCTTAAAATCAAAAACAAACAAACAAAAAATGAATAAATCTCCTAAATACCTTGTTTATGTAAAATCTGTATTTACCATATTAGAAATGAAATTTAAAATATTTAAATTAAATTAAAATATTTTATTAACTTATAAGAATAATACAACCACTATAACATATTTTTCATAAGAACATGTTATATTTTACAACAAAAAAATTAGTTAAAAGACTGATACTGATTTACATTTTCACCAGTATTTTAAATTTCTGCTATACTAGAAGACAGTTGGATTTTCTATCTGCTGTATATTCAATCTATAGCCACTTGTCATTTTCGTGGAAATACATGAAGAAAATTCAGCCTCACACAGTTATACGATTGGAAAAGAAAGTATTTTAAGAGTCTCTTCAGATAATTATGGATATTTTTAATACTAAAACAAAACTTGACAAGCAGCTAACATTTTTTAAAGGTTGGTTGTAATGTGGAATTAGAAATCACATCAAAGAATTTTTGTTCTGTTACATTAAAATCCATTGGACTATCTTGCACTTTGAATGGATCTTTTTTCTCACCTGATTTTGTCATAGCATGTATCAGTCATTTGGAAAATACTAGTTTCCTCAATTATGCAGATCTTCCAAATGTTGACATAGTTCATTATATGATATAAAAAACCACATTGGTGAATATCATCATTAATTTCATCAGAAAAGGTTTTTTTTTTTTTCCTTTTTTTTAAGAGTGTGGTTAGTGGCACAAGGAATGGTAGAGAGAGAGAATCTTAAGCAGGATCCCTGACAGGGACTTCAATCTCACGCCCCGGAGATCATGACCTGAGCCAAAATCAAGTTAGATGCTTAACCAACTGAGCCAGTCAGGTGCCCCAGGAAAGTCTTTAAGTATTGGTTAAAGGTGTTAAGGTCACAGTAGTATATACACATTTCTTAAAATTCTTAAATTTCTTAAAATTCTTAAAATTCTAATTTTCATTTAGGAATTCAAATTCTATCATTGGCATAGACAGTCAGTTTTCTTTGAAGTGACAGGCCTGTTTTTGAGAACAAGTCTACCAGTTACCCAAGTCCGAATAACCAAAGTTTGTCTTCAGTTGTCCTTTCAAGCACAAATGGTAATCCACACAGCAGTCATGGCTGGTTCAGCTTGCGATTCAAACAATCACACAAGTGCTTTTCTACAAGGCAGGCACTGTCTTTTCTTACTCAGCAAAGCAGTGGACTCAATGGTTGCGATTTACCAGCCTCAATTCATTTTCTTCATTAAAAATATTCATAAGTGAAACTGGCATCATTTTATTTCTTCTTGTCAGTGAGGAATAAAATTATTAGTTCTATCTGGCTCCTCTGCCATGGTTCCCACCATGGCCTCAATAGTTTTACCCACCACTGCTTTTGTAACACAAGTGCAAATGTCGACGCGGTGAAAAGGCAGAAAGCCTTAGTATTATTATAAAAGTAGCTTTGACCTCCTGGACACCCTGAATGGTCTCAGGGATGTGCCGTGATCTGCAGACCACACTTGGCTAAGTGGCAACCTTATGGTCTTATGGTCTCAAGAGCCAGGCCTTCCATAGCCATTACAAACATAGGTTTTAGCACAGTTTTTATTTTACTAAATTAATCTTTAAGAAAAGTACTTCTAAAGTAACAGCGAGGCATATTCATCTAAGAATATAATTTTAAATATAAAGAAAACACTCATATTAGAATAAAATTGTAAGGCATGGTTAACATCCCTGGCACAGTGAGACACCTCACTTAGTATTCTGTATTGGGTTTCGGTTGCTGTGTTAATCTACCACTGTTTTTCCAAATCAACTTAAGAACATTTCTTTCAACTACTCTGAATCTTCACACCACGATCAAAGGCCCTATGGGATCTGAAATGAGGACTACTTGCTTAATGCTTTCTCCTAATCTGAAGATAATTCTACTGGGAAGAAATCTTTATCTGCTGGCTTAAAATTAAGTAGAGAAAACGACCTGTTTGCTCTTTCAATCTCCTAACCTTTAAAAATTCAGGTTCCTCTCTCATCTTGAAGCCAAGAACAAAAAGAGAAAACGTTATAAGGTAGAATGATATAGCTACTTTGTGCAAAACCCTGATGGCCAATTGTACAGAGGAACAATTTTCCCTTCTACCCCCATGACCAGATTATTACAGGCTAACATCCCCACACAACCTGACCAGATCTTCCCTTCCTGATTAATAATTTAAATGTGCTTACATGTCATCATACTCACAGTTATGCATGAAAAACAGTCTAGGTCCCTGGTCAACATTTACAGTCTCTCTTATGAGAAGCCTATTTAGTAAGGGAGCCATGCTCACTTTCCCCCTTTTGAAGCATTCCCCAAGAAGACTTGTGCTTTTTGTACTCCTCTCAGTTACTAGAACAGTGCTGGGTATCATAAAGAGCTAAAACGATGCTAATCTTTTGACTTACATTGACCCCACTGTCCACTACTGGGATTCAGATAGTTAGGATAAAGGCCTTGTGGTTTTTCCAGGTTGTTCAGTACTGTTCGAATATTCATTACCTACAACAGAAAATGAGATGTTACTATGAAAATCTAAAAAACAATTTTGGTGCCATTCTTCTCTCTTTCTCTATTACATTTTTCCATGTTAGGAAAGAAGATTTATTTAAAAGAAATAGAACAAAGAGAGTCACCCCAGCTTACAAAAATAATTGCTGTCAGTGAGTACAGTCCCACTGATCTGCCAGATGCCATAGAAGGAACTAGGGATCTACCAGTGGATAAACAAAATCCTTACCCTCTTGGAATCTGCAGTCTCGTGGGAGGAGACAGATAATAAGCACATAAATATGCCAGGTGGGGACAGATGCTATGAATAATGGGACAGGGTGATGTGAGGTCGTGAAGCTCTACACTTAGGGAGGTCTAGAGAGCCTGATGGGAGAGGGTTTGAGCAGAAACTTAAAGAAGCAAAGAAATAATATGCAGAAAGTTGAAGGAAGTGCAACTGGGGCAGAGGTAGGTGTGAGCACCAGTGTCCTAAGGAGAGAGTAGGAGTAGGTTTGGCAAGACCCCTGAGGCTGGGGGTGAGGAAGCAAAGTGGGCAATGTCAAAGAGAGAGGAGAGAGGGAGCCAGGGCCCACATCATGCAAGCCTCATGGGCCAAAATGAGGGCTTATTTTATTCCAAGTGTGATGGGAAGCCACTGAAGTTTTGTGTGATTGAGGCGGCAAGAGAGGAAGCAGTATTCAGGTGGGTACTGCAGAATTCAGCTAAGAGATGTTGGGTCCCAGGAAAGGATGGCAGCAGAGAAAGAGGGTCGAACCAAAGCATCTCCTGATGGGTTCGACCTAAGGTTTCCCAAAGAGAGAGGAACCAGATGACCTCAAGATCTGTGACCACTGGGTAAACTGAGGTGGCATTTATCAAGACAGTAAAGACGCAGTCGAAACAGGTCTGGGGGCTGAGTCTGAGGCATTTCGAGTAGTAGTTGTCTCAATGGAAATGCCAGATACAGAGTGTGGGACAGGTTGGGACTGGAGTGACAAATCCGAAGTCAACAGCACATAGAAAGTATGCGGAGCCACAAGACTGGGAGAATGAATGTAGAGAGTGAACATAAAAAGAAGAGACCCAGGTTTGAGTGCTGAGGCTTTCTGGTATTTAGAGGTTGGGGCATTGGGAAGGATCCAATGAAGAAGGGCGAGAAGCAGCAGTCTACTGAGGAAGGAGGCCAACCAGGGTAGTATGGTAGGCCTGCAGCCCGGTGCAGTGTCTTGGAGAAGGAAGTGACTGTGTCAACGGCTGAGGGTGAGGAAGACAAGAGCAGAGAATGATCATTGGACCTGGCAACGCGGAGCTCACTGGTCACCCAGACAGGTGTGGCGAGGAGAAAAGCCTGACTGGAAAGCCTCAAGAGCGAGGGACGCAAGAAGGGGCGGGGCCGGGGGGGGGCAGTAACAGAGACAATTCTCTCAGGAAATTTTGCTATCAAGGGGAGCTGCAAATAGGATGAGTGCTAAGGGCAGAGTGGTGGGGTGAATCTAAATTTCTTCAAATATCTATGGGTTTGTTTCTTGAAAATTAGAAACTGATTCAATTTGTATTATACTTTGAGTTTAAAAAGTCTTTCCTATCCATCGTTCATATAGTCCATACAATACTATTTTTAGATAAGGAAAAACATTCAGAGAGGTACAGGGACTTGCCTGAGTTGTAGAGAATCCAACATGTACACCATGCTATCTCACACAGAGTCCGATGGTGCCATGGAAAGACTGTGGGTTTACAGTTTGGTCAAATGAAATGCTGCATGTACCAAAACTGCATAAAGAACTCGATTAAATTTAGTTGTTCTTTTCCACCTCTAATATTCCTGAATCTTCCAGAAGAGGATATTGTTTCTCACAAGTACGGCTTTGCAATGCAAGGTGTATTGGAGAATCTCACCTTTTCAGCAAAGATGGGGTTTCCTGATAAGTGGCTCAGGTGTAGAAACTCCAAATGCAGAGTTCCAAATTCTGCCAAAATACTGCTGCCTCCTGAGGCCCAGGGCCAGTTCCTTCCGATCCCACTAAAGAAGAGAAGAGATTGAACAGTTATGGGACAGGTTAATTCCAGTTTTTGCAGCTCTAAATAGCAGAGGTGAAAGAGACAGCTTTCGAATAATAGCATCTCAGCTAATGGCCTACTCTGGATATTAAAAAATATCCAGCGGGGCACCTGGGTGGCTCAGTTGGTTTAGTAACTGCCTTCAGCTCAGATCATGATCCCAGGGTCCTGGGATCAAGCCCCACATCAGGCTCCCTGCTCAATAGGGAGCCTGCTTCTCCCTCTCCCACTCCCCCTGGCTTGTGCACCCTCTCTCTCTTTGTCAAATAAATCTTTAAAAAAATAAACAAATCCAGCATTGTTGTCTTTGGCTACTGGTTTCAGGCTTTGACTCTTACCTACAAACTGAAAATCAGTGTTGACTTAAGTCAGAAAAAAGTTGCTATGTGCTTGGTGTTGATGAACAGACAACTATTTTGGAAGGTATAGGCTCTATATACACCCATTCCAAATAGAATATAAAACACCCCCCCCCCCCCCACAAAGTGCCCCAAATCCCACATAAAGCCCTGCAACATTTTAATTAATTTCAGTCTGAGAGTCCGTGGACTATTATAGATATTCACATTATACTTAAAAGTTTTCATTGATATAAGATAAATTTCAAAGATTCATTGATTTGTATACTCATTCCACCTCTCCCCAAACCTTCCCTCCACTACTAAACGTTCTTTTGTTTTCCTTCACACTATTTTCCCTATTTTCTAAGTATATTTTCCAGGGCGCTCATTTACTCCCTGACCCATTTAATCTATGTTCAAGAATTTCAACACAATTATGGAATTCAAATCTGAAAGGGGTCAAAAGGCATGAGCTTCAGAAAGTATTGCCTCATGCCTCATCTTGGAGAAATGGTGCTGAAAAAGAGTTCGCCCTACACATCCACACACACAAATAAACACGAAGTGACTTTTGAGACATGGTCATATTCTTGGGTACGGTTTATTTTTGGAGAGCCACTTAAAACACCAAGATTGTGTGTGATAAAGAAAGAATAAAGTCAAGGATTTGACTGGTAAATTCTCTTGCAGAAAGCTGAAAACCCACATTTTGGTTTTAGTTCAGATGCACATTTATTGCACACCTACCATTTGCCAGGGACTCTGCATGGCATTGGGTTACAAAGATGATTATAATGAATAAATCACTTTTTTCTTGAAGACATTATAAGAGAATGACCTAAGCACAGATAATTCCAATTAAATATGGTAAGTGCCAAGATAAGTGTGTGAGAAATTCTCGGAGTGCCTAGGGCTAGGGCATGCAATCCTATATGGTGCGGGGGTGGGGGGAGCAGCACAGAAGGCTTCTTCAAGGATGGGACTCCTGAATTGATTGCTGAAGAATGAATATGAATTAGTGAGGGAAGAATGGTGAGAGGGAGCATCTGGACCCCTTGAGCACACAGAAGGGCGAGCCAGAACTAGAAGCACCAGATACTGCTGAGTGGAGGGAAAGGAAGGTGGCCGGAGAGAAGGTTATAAGGTTCGACTGGGGCCAGGTCTTGGAGGTTTGTGGATTTCTCACTTTCTTCCCTTTCCAAGTTGGCTTCATCTGAATACTGTTCTTGGTGTCCCCTAGATTTCCATCCCTGTTTGTTTTTTTGCTTTAGATCATTCACAACTCTGGGTAAACCCTTTCAGCTGTCTTAACTTCTGCTCTGGAATGTTTAAGAAAAGGAAAACAGTAAGGACAACTGGTATCTAAAATTCTAGGCTGGCCTCACTGTTATTCCATGTCTTTTTACTTTATTATTATTATAATTATTATTATTTTTATTCCATGTCTTTTTAGAGCAATCCTAAATTTTATCTTCCAACATAGACTTATAGTAAACAATAATAAAAAAGTAAACAGAAATAAAAGAGATCTAAAAAATCATGTATTCATTTATTAAAAAAATGCTTTATATTTATTCAGTTCTGAGAATGTAAATCAGTTTTTATTTTCATGGTTGGCTTAGATGAAAGAAATAGCCAGTCATTCAAATAGGATGCACAACTACTTTCAAATTTTATTAACATGTGGCAAGTACACATAGTAATTGATCATTAATTTGTTGTCATATTTTTTTTATTCCAACCATTCCATCACTTGACTAAACTCAAAAAACCAAATTAAGCAAAACTAAAAATGATGTTCTAGAGAAACTATTAAAAGCAAAGCCACAATATCAGAGTAAGAGGGAATGAGGACTTTCTCATGAAAAAGGAAGATGATAGTGTGTTAGGAAAGCAGCCCAGTTTCCAGACCTTCAAACACTGGTTCTTTTCAGTTCAGGGTATGAGGGTGGGGTGGTACACTCAGATGAGACACTCAAGTAGTATATATGTACTACAAAAAAATTCAAATTACTTACATATTCATGCATTTGTTCCCTACTATTAATATGGTTAATTAAGAGAAAACCAGTGATATGCTGGGAAAAGTTCAATAGGTTAAAAAAATTAAGATTGGAAAAGGGATATATGCATATATTAATATATGTATATACATATACATATATAATTATATAATAATATATTAATGTTAATGTAATTAATATTAATGTGTGTGTATGTATGTGTGTGTGTGTGTTTCCTCTTTCTTCTTGGCACACATTCATATCAGAAGGAAAACAGCACACTAAAAGCACTAGCAAAGGCTATGTCATGCTAACAGAAAGAAAGCTGGGTTTAGGCTGCATCTATGTTTACATGAAAGAATGGCTTTGGTTACCATTTCAATCCACGGAATTAATGTATTTTGGTAAAACTAAGATTGATAGCTGTGCTAGCTCTTAAATATAAATGAGAGCAGGGTTCCAAGAAGTCAGAGAGGGCATCATTATATCTAGATATTTAATAAGGTCATTTGTCTTTTCTGATGCAAAACTGAATGGCTAGAGATCGATCTTGGGGAAAGTGTGGGGCACGCACCACAGGTCATCACAGCTAAAATACTTGTGTGGTGGGAGAAATGACTGTTTGCATAACAAATGTGCACTGAATCAGAACCAGTTTTGGACATTTACATGACTTCTAAGGTCTTTTTGTCTTTAACTTCTGAAAGTCTATTGAGGAACCTATATACTTGTATGGCTCTGATTTCTAAATATATACAGACATTGGGCATTTGACAACAAAATGATGGGTTTATGACAAAGGGAAGTAAGTGCAGAGTGAGTTCTGCGCCTTTGGTCTGGGGGTCAGGATACCCTGGGCATCCCATGTTACCTCTGGGTCAAGATCAATCTCATCTGAGAGAGAGGGGATATTTAAAATGTCTTCAACTTCAGTTCCCTTATCACAGTATTTTAAAGGCATTTATGGTGTTCTTTATTTTATCTTTATCTATTTTACAAACAGTAAAAATATTTTAGAAAAATATTTTAAAAATAAAATAACAGTTTATGTTGAGAAAATAAATTAGTTCCATCAGGCAGGCATAAAAGGGAAGAATATTTAAATATTCCTAATCATGTTACAATGATTGCATTTTAGCCCAATGCGATGAGTCAGCATATGGAAATTTATACACAAAAAGGCAATTAACATGATTTGGGAAACTGCCAAGTGAATGGTTCAAAAAATCCTGGAGCAGAACTTCAAACTTCTGTATTAGTCTAATTTCACTTATTTCTGTTTCCTCCAATCCCCAGTTCTTCCATTTTAAATTGGAGTACGATTTAATACATATTTTTCAATTTTTAATTTAAAATTTTGGTAGTCTACAAAGGTTATAATTCTTTGAAGACAAAACATCACAACAAAAAAACAACTGATTTTGGAAGTGGTGATGCAACATGGGGGCTTAAGTGGGTAGGAGAAGAATCAATGAAACAAGATGGGATTGGGAGGGAGACAAACCATAAGTGAGGAGGGGGTTTGGGAGAAGGGGGGTGGGGTTATGGACATTGGGGAGGGTATGTGCTTTGGTGAGTGCTGTGAAGTGTGTAAACCTGGCGATTCACAGACCTGTACCCCTGGGGATAAAAATATATATTTATAAAAAATAAAAAATTAAAAAAAAATAAAAAGAACATATGATTATTAAAAAAAATGGAGTCATATGATTCTTTGGAAAGTGTGAAATATTAATTTGTTGCTTTAGGTAGTATAACTTGAATGTAGTTTATTAGCAGTGGTAATACACATCCACATCCTACTGCACTCAAAACCAAGAAGATATAATTATTTACTGACCTCAAAGCTCTGATAAACAATGGGCATTATGCTTTTTTTTTTTTAAATTTTATTTATTTATTTGACACAGAGAGAGATCACAAGTAGGCAGAGAGAGAGAGAAGAGGAAGCAGGCTTCCTGCTGAGCAGAGAGCCCGATGCGGGACTCGATCCCAGGACCCTGAAATCACGACCCGAGCGGAAGGCAGAGGCTCAACCCACTGAGCCACCCAGGTGCCCCTGGGCATTATGCTTTTATTCTTTTCCTAGGAATGGTTAATAAAACCAGAGAAAGGAACTACCTTACTAATATTGCTCTTCTATTTATGCTTGAATCCCATGGGAGAGCTGCTAACTCCTCCTAGAGCTTGTAATGAATCAAGTAGCTTGAGGTTTGTTCTGGATTGATGGTATATCTCTTCAAAACAATCTTAAATTGAGGAACCCAAAGTGATAACTTATAGTCACTGCCAGATACAATTCGGATCATTAAAAAGCACATTTGCTTACTTAGTATAATCAAATGCAACAAATAAGTAATTTATAGAACTGAAACAATTCTGAAAAATAGCCAGATGAATTTTGGAACACTGAAATAAAATAAAATAAAAAAAAATCCTTACATTTCCTTACATTACCTTATATACCTTATACATTATACAATCCTTATATTACCAAAAAAGTTTTTTGTTTTTGTTTTTTTAGGCTTGACTCATCATTTACAAAACCAATTCTAAAGTTTTCCAAACATTTTTAGATCCATATATACTGGGATGATTAAGCAATAGTCTGTCTAAATTTCATTTCTAGAAATGGCTTTAAATGTTTTCTTAATTGAAAGGTAGCACAAATATGACAATAATTGATGCCAAGAACAAAAACTCAAATAATTTTGGAATTATACTATTAAAATTTCTTAATGAAAATATATAAACAAAGCATTAAAGAGTTATATATAGTCTTGATTAGCTATGACTTTCAATTTATTCTTCTTTGCTGCTTGCTATTTTATGTCAAATGGGAAATGGGTCAATAAACAATTTTCTTAGGGATTCATGTCTGAATAATGTCTGATTAGCTGATCAGCAAACAAACGCCCTTTAAGTTCAAAGTCCAGAGCACAGGTTACTCCTGGTGGCTATGGAGTTTGGAAGAAAATTCCCCACATTCTCTATATTATGGTAAAGCCTTACTTACATATGTAAATAGAGGGGCACACAGGGATATTTAATTCAAAAGAGCAGATAATCCAATATTATTCCTTTTGGATTTTAGCACAAGTTAGAAAAGAATAATTAGAAAGTTCATGAACAATTATTTCATTTAACTGTATTCCCTAGGCTAACTGATTCTGAGATTAAGCAATTTCAGCTTCACTTATTACAAATGCTTCCTTCCTGAACAGATTCACACAGTGCCGATCTCTCAAGTTTGTAGTCTTCACTGAGAATTGGATTAATAATTCCAGGGACTGGCATTCTAGAACTAGTCAAGATTCTATTATGGCTCAACCATAGAAAGTTCCGCTGGGGAGGACTACTTCTCCAAGAGCCATCTACAGGGAAATGGTGGCTAATAAAGGCCCATATGATTGAATTCATTCACAATCCATGGTTTACTGTTCCTGAACAGCAGCATGTGGGTTAAATCTCTAAAGAGTTTCCATACTTAATTTTTTTAAATTTAGTTTTTTTCCAGCGTTCCAAAATTCATTGTTTATGCACCACATACTTAACTTTTTTAACCAAAGTCCAAAATAATGTTTTAAAATTAGCTACATTGCTTTGTCTTATGGGTAGTTATTTTAGACAGAATTGAAACCAAATACTTATTATATTAGTTTATTCTGACAATACTGCTGTCCTTGTACTTGATAGTCTAGGATTGAAGAAGAAGTTGGAATTTACAAAAATATAAATGGTGAGAAGTCCTAAATCTTTAAGTAATCAGTTCCACAGGTACAAAGAAGCTAAAATTCTGTTTCCCAGCTGTCCTTTGGGTAAGATCTCCTTGTTATTCACAATCGATAGACTCCAAATAAGTTGAATGAAGTTTTTAATGCTCAATTATTGGGCAAACTGGGATACCCTATCATTAGGTTTGGGGAACACTCCAAAAACTCTAGTAGTACTGATTAGAAAGCATTTTAATGCATTTAAAATGTGTGAGCATGCACATTTACTTTACTGTACTTAAAAATAAAGAATTATATCCTACATGTTCTTTTAAATATACATCACATTCTTCATGGACACTTCCCATATTGAGCAATACACATCATTATTGTTGAGTGAATAGTACCTTATTTAATGGATATATAAGTGACCCTCAAACATCAGGGGTGTGGACTTCCTATGCAGTTGGTATGCATGGATCACTTTTGACTTCTGCAAAACTTACTACTAATAGCCTACTATTGACTGGAAGCCTTATCGATAATATAAACAGTTTATAACATATTTTTTGTGTGTCATATGTATATACCATGTTATTATGATAAAGCAAGCTAGAGAAAAGAGAATGTTAAGAAAATCATTAGGAGGAGAAAATACATTTACAGTACTATACTGTATTTACTGGAAAAAGATCTATATATACATAGACCCATGCAGTTCAAACCCATGTTGTTCAGGGTCAACTGTATTTTAATTTATTTAAATGTATTATTGATAGACATTGAAGCCAATTTATTTATTTATTTTGGTCACTGTAGACAATTTGGTGGTAGGTCTAGGAATTTTTTAAAGCCAACTAATTTTCATACAAAAACATCTACATAGGTGTTAGCTGGAGATGTTAATTTGTCTAAATTAACATCTGGTAATAATGAGGATAGATTTGGGAATGTGTATTGGAGGCATAAACGTCCACTGTTTACAGAGTTATTTCTTAACAGTGTGGGTCTATTATATCTTGCCACATTTGGTACCCTCTAAACTCTTGGGATATCTCAAATTCATCTGCTATAAATCATTCCATCAAGCCCTTTAAACCTGGGGAAGGAGGAGCTATAAACAAGCATTTATATCCAGACACCTTTCTAATAAGCCTCAGGATAGAATAGGAGCATACTATATTCCACCTTCAGAAACAGTAACTCACTAATATTAATTTGTCAGACATTTTAGACACAATTGTTTCATTACTTCCATACATATTTAAGATGTTACTTAAGATCCAAGATTACAGTGAAATTTGGCTATTTATTATCTCTTTGCTTCTCATTCTATGTGTCCATGGGTCATTTATGGATCAAGATAAATGAAATTAGTATAGTTCCAGACTTTTAATTCTTCGAATTCTGTTCCTCAGTCTCTTTCTATAACCAGAATGGCCAGGATTGCTTCCTTCTAAATTCTAAGATCCTTAGGGACAAAGACTCTGCTTTATACACACAAAGTCTAGTCCCAAAGTCCAAGTCAGTGTGTAAATAAGGTGTTTAATACATGCTTCATATAATAACATTAAAAAATAATGAAACGTCTATGTCATTGGCTCCTACCCCTAAATTATATCTAAATAATATAATCCTATATTTAGCATTACCACACACAAGCCACTTTACAGCCAATTCAAGAAAACTTCCTTTCTAGACTGATAACTAGCTTTCTATCACAAAATTGAAATACTCTGAAGTTGTGATTTTAACAACTTGGAGTAAATACTCCAAGGTTTTTTAATTTTTTTCTTTGTTTGTTTTTTAGATGTCAAATATTTTACTGAACTCAATAAAGGAACCAGTAAGACAAAACAATCAAAAAGCATTTGAGAATTAGTTTTTGTTTTTGTTTTTGTTTTTAGGTAATACTAGGAATACCCCTCTAGCCTAGTGACAACACTAAGTCATGTCCAACAGAGTGACAAATTGTTACTTTTGGATTATCTTTTCCACCAGACAAATTATTTGCATCTCCACAAAATCTACATTTCATCAAAATTCTACAATTTAACATGTTACCTCATTAATTCTAGGACCTTCAATCAACAGTATATACTGATTTGAATTAAATACAGTTCCCTAGATAATCTTTTATCTTAACATGATGTGATAGCATATTCATCTTTTTGCCTTATTTTCAAATTACATATAACTTTTTTCTGAAGGCACAGTATATATATAAGCAAAAGTTTTGAGAGTGATAATGATTTCATCTGGAATACAAGCTTAGAAAAGGAACATTAAAATAAAACGCCTCAGTTTATTAAAGAGCCACCCGACTTCGGAATTGAAATAATTAATGGGATTTCTCAGTGAGCATGTGTGGAGGGTCTTGCTTTACCTAGAGATTGCTTAAATCTACTTATCCTTGCCACAGCTTACTGGTCAAGGTGACTTGCTCTGAATTTCTGGAGGATTGGGATACCAACTACAACTCAATTAAATGTTTGTTCACACATCTGAGTAGAAGGGAAACAATTTTTGGAGAACCAATTCTGTTTTTCCTTTTGGCATTCTTCAGAGGTCTTCAGCAAAGAAATCAAGTGGATCTAATTAAATTTTTATGAAAGGAAGTGAGCTTCATCTGCCTAGTATATGAAGTACATTGGTATTTCTTTACCAGGTTTAACAGATCCTCACTTTTCCAGATATTAAACTAGTTGGGAGTAACTGGGAAAGATTCGTTCCTGGATGCTTACGTAATAAATTAGTTATCACTATACTTCAGAGGGGGCAATAGATTGTTTTTAGGTCAAGATAAGTAGAATAAATGCTAAGTTAAGGAACCTGAAGTGGGAAAATGTAGCTCAATGCTACAAATGCTATTCAAATTCTCAATGATGAATTAACAGTGAGAAAGTTCAAGAAAATAGATGATGTCCAGGTGATTGGGCCAATAATCAGTATCTTCTTTTAAGCTGCATTATATAAATTCAGATATTTCTTTTAACATGTAACGTAACTCTAACGAACCGAAAGAAACTCTGCAGTAATTAAACCACCTTACAATTTAAAAAGGTAGCTTTCCTTGGTTTTGAATTTTTATGTAAAAAGTATTGCACAAACAAAACTGTGTGCATAGCTCGTGGTAAGAACAAACAGATTCAGGGATTACTCTGAACAGATGCTGGAGAATAAAGCTATCAAACTGCTTCATTCTCATTTTCCTGCCTTCTGCCTACATCTTATGGTTTAGGAGCTCTGGAATATGTGTTATGAAACAGTTTGGCAACTAAAGTCTTAAGAACATAAAGCTAAGAAAAATGTCATGACGAGAGAATAAAGAGGCCAGTGAGTATAAAGAGGAAGAGTACCTGGCTGAGGAAGACCAAGGAGTCAAGACAGGTGTCCTTCTCAACAGAACATGAGCCATTGCAGCCAAAATCAGCGTCTGTTCTGTTTGGCCCACAGTGGCATCTTTATATAAATGCAGTCAGTGCTAAGGGATCATCTGTGTATAATTAGCTATCTGCTGCCTTGTGACATCTTCTCTTTTGCTTAACTTTTTACATGTTTTAGATTATCTCCCTAACTGGAGGAGGAGACCTAAAGGCAGAGACACAATTCTCTTTAAGGCCACTCCTACCCCTGGAAGATACCCAGGTACCGTAATTTGATGTTTGTGGCCTTTATATATCTCAGCAACAAATCCATTTCTAACATGACTGTAATCTATATGTTTTCTATAAAATTCAATTATTACTCTAAGCAAGGTTTATTACTCATAGTTAAAATATTTTATATTTATTCACACTTTTAATTTACACTTAACTTTAACTTATATGTTTATATGTCTTCAGCAACTAAGATTCTTTATATTACAGGGAAAAGATACAGAAAAATGTAACTAAACTAACTTTTACAAAGTGAGAATAGTCAAAATGGATCATTCATATAATCTGAACTTTGTGGTAGCCTCCTAAAGCTGATATTAAAATGTAAAAATGTTTCAAAATACTAAGTAAATAGTTGGAGGAATTTCAACTGTAAAACTACCTATTATCTAGAAGAAATATTCAAAATACTATATAAAATATGTGTAGGTTAGATGTAATTGTAGCTTTTAAAAATCATTATTTAATGTATGCTAGCTAGGTAAAATGCAAAAATTAAAATACCAAAATAGTACTTTGAAATTGAAAGTGATAATCAAATCATCCATTTTATCTATAAGAAAAAGAAAGAAACAAAACAAAACAAAACCACTTTTCTTTTACCTTCTAGCTAAGGGACTCTGGGCTTTATATTTTGGTAGGTAAGGGTGTTGGCCCAGAAAATTAGAAAATTTTGTGTAGTAATTATGCCCCAAACACTAGTTCTTAACTCAGTGAGGATGGGGTTTGGTGATGTCATTAAAAGAATCTGTGAGAGACACAGGAATCTGGAATGGAAGGGGTGACCCTTCGCTTAGTATGTATTAGTCTAAGCCTAAGTAAGACCAGACTTTCCAGACTGATCTGGTCTGAAATGAACTGCTGTAAAATAAAGGAATGAACTAGAAGGAGGATTCCAGGGTTTTATGGATTGAGGCCACTCTTGGTAGAAAATAAATCTTACAGCTTTGATAAGTGCCTTCTTGGTCCTTGAATGCCAATTTAAGAACAATAACAATGTTTATGGGCTATGCCCACCTCCCTATTCAAAATGAAAATGTTCTCTTGTATCCCATGGGGAAAATGTACATTCTTAGAATTTAAGATTACCTACTTCAGTTAATAGTAGAATGCCAGTGTGAAAAATGGCACGATTATCCTGTAATGTGAAGCGCTAAGAAGAAAATAAAACAGTATGGTGTGACAGAGTCTGACACAGAGCTTCCTTAGATGGGCTCATTGGAAACACCAAGGGGAGATTTTCAAGCTGAGACCAGCAAGATAAAAGTGAACCTATCAGTAAAGACCTGGGAGCGGTTTCTGAAAGGGCCCAAAGGTAGGCAGGACTCTGCCATGTATGGAAACAAGAGGCTAGCTGTGTGGCAGAGGGACAATCAGTGAGGGGACCCTAGTGACAGGGACACTGGCAAGATGATAAAGGCATCTGTAAGGCCAGGGCAAGCATTTGGATTTATTCTAAGTGCAATGGAAAGTCCCTCCAGAGTTTTGCATAGGAGGTGATGGTATCTGATTCACATTTTAGAGCTCACTCTGGACTGTGGGAACAATAAGCTGAGAGCAAGAGCGGAAGTAAGCAAGCAAACAGGTGTTCAGGCAAGAAACAGATGGTGGTGGACCCAGTGCTAACAGATGGAAAGATGAGGAGTGATTTGGGTTCTATCTGGAGATAAGAGGGTCAAAGAATTGGATTTGGGGATGAGGGAAGACAGGAATCAAGGATGATTTCAAGTTTTTGGGGCTTTAGCAGATGGGTGGGTACGGGTACCATTTAAGAAAATGAGGAAGACTGAGGCAGGAGACGGCATGATAAAGAAAAGCAGTTCTGTTTTTCTGATTTGGCTGTAACAATGATGGTTCAACAATCACAATGGAAAAGACCTGATCATTTTAATTTTCCATTTTGTTCACTTTTTATAAAGATTAATTTATTCAGTGTGAGAAACTTTTCTTTTGCAATGGCTTTTCTGAAATTCTTCAAAAATTATGAAAATAACGTGTGTATAGGAAAAATGTGAACAAATACAAAATACTATGTAATGAAAACAAATCTGCCTCTTCCTCCAGATCCTACTATTATTTCTGAATAAACATCATCAATAATTTACTGGAATTTTTCCCAAAACTTCCCAGTGCATGGTCACTAGACAAAATTTTTAAAAATATAAATAGAAGTATACTGTACATGTTACTATATTCTGTGTTTCATGAAAAAGTAAAGTATCTAGTTGTTCTGTCTCATTGTAGTGGCATAGTATCCCAGTGTGTGGGTGTACAGCACCTCAATCACTTTTTTGGTCTCAAGTTTTGCTATTATATACAATGGTGCACATTCATGAACAGGTCTCCAGAATAAGATCCTAGAAGTGGAATTTCCAGGTGTTAAAGTATGCATTTAAATTTGATAAACATCTCTCAATTACTTTCTAAGGGGTTTTCGCCAATACATAAATGAGAATATTCTAGCTGCTAACTCTGGGCATTCATCAAATTTTAAAACTTGGGGTGGGGGAAAGAGTGAAAGAGATAAAGGGGATCAAGAGATAGAAACTGCCACTTATAAAATAAGTAAGTCATAGAGATGAAAAGTACAACACAGGGAATACAGTCAATAAGACTGTAAAACCACTGGTGACAGATGATGACTACGCTGATCAGGATGGGCACTGAGGAATGCATAGAAGTATGAATCAGTATACTGTACACCTAGAACTAATATAACATTGTATGTGAATTATACCTCATTAAAAATAATATGCAACATATATAAAGAAAAAATTGTTGAAAACTTGGTCAAATCTGCTAAGTAAAAAAATAACATCTCAATACTATTTTAATTTGCACTTTTCTTCTTGAGATTCTGATGTTCAATGGCCAATGCATTATCTTTTTCTGAGAAGTATATGTTTATGTACTTGTCTCATTTACGTATTGGTGTTATTGTCTCTTCCACTCTATTATAGATTGGAAAATACACATTTAAAAAAATCATACAGGAGCTCCTGGGTGGCTCAGTGGGTTAAAGCCTCTGCCTTCAGCTCAGGTCATGATCTCAGGGTCCTGGGATCGAGTCCCGCATTGGGCTCTCTGGTCAGCAGGGAGCCTGCCTCCTCCTCCTGTCTCTTCTCTGCCTGCCTCTCTGCCTACTTGTGATCTCTCCGTCAAAAAACAAAAACAAACAAACAAACAAAAACTTAAAAAAAATCATACAAATTTAAAAATGAATTTTAAACAACACATACTATTATGAGTGAAACAATAGAAAGATGAAGTGAGAAAAAGCTGATATTTTATGCCTACTCCCCTATAATGTCTCACACCTGCCAATCCTAGCTAGCCAATGTCCTCATCTACATGCACACAAACATATGGAGGGACGTGCATATACCGAGGATTTGTGTTTTCAATAAAATGGGATTATGTTATGTACTTTACTTTCCAAGGAACTTGCCTCAATTAGTAGCTCATCAAAGAAACTTTTCTAGGATAATAATTTTTAACAACTGCATAATAATATTCCATGAAATGGATAATCACATTTAATTAAACAAGTCCTCTATGGACAAACAGACCTCTCTAATTTTCAAATACTATAATCATGCTACATTAACCAACCTTTGTAATATCAACACTTAGAATTTTTTATTTTTTAATTATTATTTTCAATTAGCCATCATAAAGTACATCATTAGTTTCTGATGTAGTGTAAAGAAAGAGGTTTTTGTACATACAGAAAGCTTGCCTTTTATCCATCATGTGTTTTGCAGTTTTCCCCCCAAGTTGCTGCCTTTTAATTTTAGTCATTTTTTTCTGTATTAATTTTTATCTGGTAAAAATTTCCATTTTTTCCCCCTATATATGTCCTGGGTTCTGTGCTCTATTTCCAAATAGATCAAAGTCTTCTCCCCTTATCCAAGATTATGTTCTTTTAAATTTTTTTATTTTTACTTTTATTTTTTAAAGATTTTATTTATTTATTTGACAGACAGAGATCACAAGTAGGCTGAGAGGCAGGCGGAGAGAGAGAAGGAGAAGCAGACTCCCCACTGAGCAGAGAGCCCGATTTGGGGCTCGATCTCAAGACCCTGAGATCATGACCTGAGCCGAAGGCAGAGGCTTTAACCCCCTGAGCCACCCAGGCACCCCTTATTTTTACTTTTTAATTTAACTTTGTTTTTTCAATGTTCCAAGATACATTGTTCATGCACCATTACCCAGTGCTCCAAGATCATCTTTTTAAAAATTGTGAAAATCTGAGCAATATCTTCTTTAAATTGATTTAACTGTGAAATCACAGTATTGTATTTAAATATTTTGTATTTTTAAACCATAAATATTTTCATTTCTCCCATCATTTATCACTTTTTAAAAAATTGTATAGGTTCTCCTATTTAGTAGCTTAGCTCATTACAGCTAATGAATATCTAAATATTTTCAAGTTAAGTTCTCTTAGCATTTCTCTTTTTTAAACAAAGATTTTATTTTCAAGTGACCTCTACAATGACCTCTAAAAATGTGGGATTTGATCTCACAGACCTGAGATCCAGAGCTGCATGTTCTATTGACTGAGCCAGCCATGCACTCCATTGGCATTTCTCTCTCTTTTTCTCTCAATCTCTCTCTTTTTGCTCTTACTGCAAAACTTTACTGATTTATTTCTTCCCTACAGAGACTTTGTAGTTTCATTAATATTTCCCAATTAGAAAAAGAAAAAAAGGTTGCATTTAGTCAACAATGGAGAACATTTTGAAGAATTTAGACAATAGAGAGGCTATAGATAAGTGAGAAAATGGGCCAGATCACCTTTAAACATTATTTATGTATTTAGAGACTTTTAAGGTATGACCTTGAGCAAGTCCCTTAAAGTCTCTAAGGCAGCAGCAATCTCCTGACCTGTACAACCTACCTCGCAGGATTTTCACAGGATCAAATGGGATAACACACATGAAAGTGCTTTGAAACTATAAACAGTTTAGCCCAAGAAAGTATTTTTGTCTTGCATTAAGCAACTGACATTTAGCTAACCAAAAGAAATCTGGTTTTGGTTTTTTCTTTTCAATTTTAGAGATGTCTACTCAATAAAAATAAATTCACCAAATGTTCACTTGGAGATAGGAATTATAACACAAGTAATAATGAAACAACGTAAGGCATTCCCAAGAGTTAAAAATGTAACAAATTGCTACTGTTAACAGCCAACTTTCTTACAGCAATTTAATTGCTATTCAACTATCAAATATGTAGCTCTTCAAGAAACCTCTTACATGTCTTACAAGTGTTCTAGAAAAAGGTAATTTAAAAAGCATTTCAAGCAGTAAGAGACAGCTGCACAGACCAATGACATTTTATATGCATTAATTAGGAAGAGTACAAAAATCCTGTCCAGTGATTTTTTTTCCTGTCCAAAGGTACAAAATCTTAATTTGTTTTGGACAGGTGCAGTATATCCTTTTTGAAAGGTAGCTAAATAATTAATTATGAGTCTTTAATGAATCATCATTTAAAAAATCCATCTACTTATGAATATTCATATGCTTGGGAAATTAGCAGAGATTATTCTTTCAAATTATCTCCTGCCAAAAGAGGACTTTTGCCTCAACATTCATTTTAGATGATTTTTAAAAAGCCTACCACAGAAATCTTTTCTGCACCGGACTTCCTCATTATGCCAATATTTTATTATAGATAATATGTAATGACTGTAAAGGACATTGTGATTTCCACAGCTGCTGATCCAATCAACTGTGCATCGATGGGTTAAACCTAAAGAATGGTTAAAGCTTTATTCTAAAGGGTTAAGATTTGATAACTTAGGAACTTATTTTATTTGGCATGTTTGAAGAGATATGTTAAATAATTAAAAAAAAAATTTCATCTAAACTTTGGGTAGCTCAGTTGGATAAGTGACTGACTCTTGGTTTTGGCTCATGATCTCTTGGTCATGAGATCCAGCCCATGATGGGCTGCCCCTAAGCATGGAGCCTGCTTAAGATTCTCTTTCTCCTCTCCCTCTGTCCCACCCAGTATGCTTGTGCAAAGGTGCATGCATGAACACTCACTCTCTCTCCAAAATAAAAAACAAAAAACCAAAAAACCAAAGAACCCAAAAAACAAAACAAAACTCAAAACTTTAAAGTTAATTAAATTTACTTTCATATAATGTCTTTTTTGCAGGTAAAATGGTTTAAATTTCATTCTTGTTAGAATTACCTGTAAATAAATGAAGCAATGAAACCAATGTCAAAAATAATAGTTCTTCATAGACTGACTAGTAATTCATACTTTAAAAATACCCATGGGGGTGCCTGGGTGGTTCGGTGGGTTAAAGTCTCTGCCTTCAGCTCAGGTCATGATCTCAGGGTCCTGGGATTGAGCCCCGCATTGGGCTCTCTGCTTGGTGGGAAGCTTGCCCCCTACCCCCGCCACCTGCCTCTCTGCCTACTTGTGATCTCTGTCAAATAAATAAGTAAAATATTAAAAAAAAAATAAAAATACCCATGGAGGGGTGCCTGGGTAGCTCAGTCAGTTGGATGACTGACTCTTGGTTTGGGCTCAAGTTATGGTCTCATTGGTTGTGAGATGGAGCCCCATGTCAGGCTTCTGCTTACTGAGGAGTTGGCTTGAGAGTCTCCCCCTTTGCCCCTCCACCCACACGAGGTATCTCATAAATAAATAAATTAAAAAAAAATACCCATTGGGTAACTTCTTTAAATGAGGGCATGACAGGTAGGACATTGTTTATATGATTCAATTATCTTTACAATAACAATATGGGTAGTATTATCTTACTGTTTACCGGAAGAAACTGAGACTCAGCAAGGTTTAGTGACTTGCCTAAGGTTTTCAGTTTAAGTGACAAAAACAGGATGGAATTCCATATTAGGTCTGATTATTTTTACAGCGTATGGGGCCACTCTTTTCATATACTACATCATGTTATTTTTCATGCTCCTATATATATTAGGGGTTAATTAGCTAATTTCTGGAATCTAGGAGACTAGGAGAGCAAAAGGAATTTTTTTAGCAGTGAAACTGAGGTATTATCAATCAGCATTTATTTGAAACAATACATTTTAAGAAAGAATAATATACAGATAGACTCATAATATACTCTTTTTCTTTAAGATAAAACTCCCCAGGGCAAACATGCTATAAAGAGTTAAAAAGAAAATAATTTTGATATGTTGTGACTAAATAAAACAAATTCTGTGTTTTAATGCCCCAACAAGGAACTCTAAATGTCCAAGTCAACAATAGTTACTAGATCTACAAGCCCAATGTTTTATCAAAATCTGAGTCTTTTGAACATGAAAAAATTATTTTTCTATTTTTTAAGGATCCAATTCTTAAAGATCATATTCTTTCTCTCTCAATATATATTTTTATTAGATATAAAACATTTCAAAATGTTAAAAAACATAAAAAAATAAAAGTCTTACTCCATTTCCTGTCCTATCCACTCTTTTCCTATTCTCTCATTTTCACAAATAATTACGATCACTTATTTCTTTTTTTTTAAAATTTTTTATTATTTTATAAACATGTATTTTTATACAGGTCTGTGAATCGCCAGGTTTACACACTTCACAGCACTCACCAAAGCACATACCCTCCCCAATGTCCATAACCCCACCCCCCCTCTCCCAACCCCCTTCCCCCCAGCAACCCTCAGTTTGTTTTGTGAGATTAAGAGTCACTTATGGTTTGTCTCCCTCCCAATCCCATCTTGTTTCATTGACTCTTCTCCTACCCACTTAAGCCCCCATGTTGTATCACCACTTCCTCATATCAGGGAGATCATATGATAGTTGTCTCTCTCTGCTTGACTTATTTCACTAAGCATGATACGCTCTAGTTCCATCCATGTTGTCGCAAATGGCAAGATTTCATTTCTTTTGATGGCTGCATAGTATTCCATTGTGTATATATACCACATCTTCTTTATTCATTCATCTGTTGATGGACATCTAGGTTCTTTCCATAGTTTGGCTATTGTAGACATTGCTGCTATAAACATTCGGGTGCACGTGCCCCTTTGGATCGCTACGTTTGTATCTTTAGGGTAAATACCCAGTAGTGCAATTGCTGGGTTAACGATCACTTATTTCTTGATTCTCATTCCAAAGATAATTTTTTTGTGTATTATAAATATGAGTAAATATCATAGAAAGACTTTTTATATACATACTAGCAGACTAAACACTATTAAAACCATATTCTTTTGTTTCATGTCTAGAATGTTCACAGACTCATTTTTTAAAACTTTATTTTTAATAGAAAAATTCAAACATGTACGGTAAAGCAAAAGTTCTCTAGGCATCTAGATTTAGTCATATCCTCACCACCTATATTTAAACACTAATAATGTTCATATTGCCATATTTATTTCACCCATCTATTTGTAAACATATTAGTATTCTTTTGGGGAATTATTTTAAAGAAATCATAGACATCGAGTTATTAAATATTTCCGCACTCATCTCCAAAAATAGAGACATTTTCCTATATGAACACAATATCTTATGGTACCAAAGAACATCAATAATTTCTTCAAATCATCTAATGTCTACTCTTTACTTGTTTCACCAGCTAACCTCAAAAGGTGTAGAACCATTACTTTTCGCAGAGTTCTTTTGACTACATTATTGCTAACATGAGAGAAATATTATCACTTTTATCTAACATGGAAAGTTTATAGTGTTTATTTTTAAACTGTGTTTGTTGGTGTTATTTTATTTTTATTAGTGTCTTTTATCTCTATCCAAAAGCAAAAACAAGGAAGAAATAGCAACTGTCGAAACTTCATTCTGACATTCACCTAAGAAACTTTTTTCACCAATACTAGCCTTCCACAGTTTTACATATACAAAATTGCCAGGATTCTACCTTCATCTTATTATTCAAACTGTGAATATACTAAGCACACTGAATTGTGTACTTCAAGTGGATGAATTATATGGGATATGAATTATCTCAATAAGGGAGTTTTTAAAAAAGAGAAGGGAGGGAATAGCTTCTAAAATATTATATGAGCAAAATTACTTCCCTAAAGTAGAATTTAACAGTTTTCTTTGTATTCTTATTAATAAAATAAAAGCCTAATAATTAAACTAAATAAACTAAAGCTCCTACTTACTCTACTCTTTTGATTTTGTCACATTACAATTTTGACTTTTGCTAAAGTAAGTACAGTATGTAGACACAGTTTAAACAAAAAAATGATAAATCAGAAATAAATTTTTTCTGCTTTATAAAAACCAAATAACTCTTAGCAAAAAAAAAAAACAAAACAAAACAAAAAAACACCCACACAAAAAACAAAACACCTCATAGTAAATTTAGAGTTATGTGACTTGAAGGTAAATAAGTAATCTTTTTTTATAGGTGGCACTGACAATTAGCACAAGCATTCTGCGGGGAATTTTGGCAAAATGTATCAAAAGTATTAATAATATTCACACACACTAATTTAAAAATTCCAATTCCAGAAATTTACCCTAAAGAAATAATTACTTTTTATCCCCATGTATAAATATTTATATCCTCAAAATACACAGGTTGTGCATTCAAGTCCTATTTAAATGTAAGACGGAAAAGAACTCGGCTATCTAACAAGAGAAAGGTTGAAAACTTTCAGTCCATTTAGAAGACCCAGCAGTATGCAGCCATTAAAGATCATGTGAGAAAGTGCTTAGTAACATGAAAAATTCTTTATAACATTTTTGTAAAAATGGAGAAACTTCTGGCTTCCAGTAATGATGGAGGATATTGGCTGGCAAATACTCTAGTAAGTTACAATTATAAAATCTGGCTGCTCCCTCTTCTGTGTGTGTGTGTGTGTGTGTGTGTGTATCTCAAATGCAAGTGTTGTAAAGGCACTAGAGAGTGACCAAAAACAAGCATAAACTAAAGGAGTATTAACCACTTTAAGACAGTGACTACAGTGGGTTAGAATTCGAGTTAGTGTCTTTCTTCCATAATCTCACAAAATTGCAGGCTTACTTTACAGTTAAAGGTTGGCAGAGCAGCTGACAATTTAGTGAAGGGAGGAAGGTGGAGTGGGGGTCGTCCTAGAAACTTATAAGCCATAGAGGGGTGGTACCAAAAATCTGAGTATAATCTCTGCCCAAATCCCTGGAAGACCACTAAATAAGAGACCAGTGGATCACCAGGAAAACAGCTGGCAGAAACCAGAAAATCCTTGTGAGTATACTGCTTTTTCTGACTCAGGTACTTCTATATCTGTGCCTCAGGAAGCAGAAGGCAAAAGCCTTAATGAATTCATGTATCAGAGGACAGAGCTTGGTGATGGTTTACCACAAACATTGCCCAAATCCTTGATCAAATGTCAACTCGCACAGGTATAGGGAAGATCCCCAGGAGCCCAGATTTTAAAAAAATAGCAACCGCTGGAACTGAGGAACTGAACAAAAATCTCAGCTGTTGCACACGGCAGGGGACAGAGTTTATGTTTTGAATCTAAGAGCGTTAGCAGCTTGCTAAGCAACAACAGAACAATTTTCAGAATAACATATCAAGGTTGTGAAACATGTCAACAATATCTAGTTTTTAGCCAAAAATTACTAGATATGCAAAGAAACAGGAAAATGTGACCCATACTTAGGAAGGACAGTAAAAAGAAACTGACTCTGAGTGTGTCTAGATGCTGGATTTAGCAATGTATTCAAAAAACAGCTATTTAAATACATTCAAATAATTAAAGGGAAACTTGCCAAAGAAAGGGGCAGAAGGAATAGCGTACTTGAAGATATCAACCAAATGATTATATCTGAAGAACAGAGCAAAAATTGACTAAATATAAATGAGCAGAGCTTTGGAGACCTGTAGAATAACATTTAGAAGTCAAACAGAATGTAACTGTAGTTCTAGAAAGAGAGAAGGAGAAAAGAGACAAAAAAAAAAAACAACAAAAAAACAACCAATCTGAAGAAGTAACAGGTGAAGACTTCCCGAATTTTGTGAGAAGCAGGAAGGTACAATCTAAAAAACACCCAATTAACTCAAGTAGGATAAATACAAAGAGAAGTAATCTTCAATAGGTAGATCAGAGTCAAACTTCTGCTAACTGAAGAACATAAGATAATTTTGAAAGCAGGCATAAAATAAACAGCAAATTATATATAGGGAAACAATGATAAAATAATGGCTGACTTCTTACAGAAACAATGTAGGCCACAACTTATAGGAATTATATATTCAAAATATTGATACAAAAATCTGAAAATTAAAAAGTCCATACCTTATGAAACTTTCCTCCAAAGATGAAAGGGAAATAGGTATTTTTTGGGTAAGCAAAAAACTGAGTTTTTACTGCAGACTTGAGTAAAAGAAATACTAGAAGAATATATTTAGGCTATAGGAAATGACTGTGGGTGGAAACTCAGATCTAGAGGAAGGAAATTAAGGGCACTGGTCAAATTATGGAGATAAATCAATCAATCTATCTATCTATCTATCTATCTATGTATGTCTAACTATTTCTATCTGAATTTTTTCTTTTCCAAAGGATAGGGAGGTTAAAAGAACAATATTTTTGAAAGGTTCCTGTATTTTACCTGAAATGCAATATAAATTCTAAGTAGATTATAATCCCTAGAGCAAATCTATCTATATACATAGCTAAATATATAAAATATACATATAGATATATAAGCAACAGTGTATTATACACCTGAAACTAATATAACACTGCATGTTAACTAGGCTGAAATTAAAAAGAAAATTTAAAAATATACAAATATAGAAAAGGAGAAAAAGAGGAAAAGCAGGTAGCATGCATGAGCTCCCTATGTGCATGAGTTCCCCTTGCCCCCATATTACAAAGTAGGAAGGCATGATGGCCTGTGTAGACACTGCACACAGAGTTGGTTTGTGTTACAGCTGAGTAAACCTTAATCTTTTAAAGGAACTGCTGACATACTTGCCCAGCTGCTACTCCAGAAGGGGATATTATCTTTTATTATCTTGGACAGCAACAAAACAAAACAAAATAACACAAAACAAAGACATAGTACTTTTATCTTCTGAGGCTGTATAAAACATCTTTGAAAAGATAGGAAAAAGTTGGTAACATTCAACAATTCTACCTCTAAGTATTTACCTAAGAGAAATGAATACATAAGATGTTCACATAAAGACTTGAACGTGAGCTTTCATTAGCAGCTTTATTCATGATCACCAAAAATTGGAAATAACACAAATGTCCATAAACAGGAGAATGGAAAAACTATGGCACATCTATACAATAAAATGCTACTCAGCAATAAAAAGGAATGAACTATTACATACAGAGTAACACTAATGAACCTCAAACATTGTACTGTATAAAAGAAATCAGGCAAAAGAAAGCACACACTACACAACTCCCTTTGTATGAAATCTCCAAAGGGCCAAATTCATTTATAGTGATAACAGCATGTCAGTGATTGTCTGGGAGGGTCAGATGAAGGGGCGGGAATGACTACAAGAGTCTCATGGAAAGTTGTGTGAATGAGGAAGTGTTGTATATCTTGATTCTAGTGTGGTTACCATAGGTGTATGTCTGCCAAAATTCACTGAAATTTACCTTTAAAATTGATGCATTTTTGCATGTAAATTATACCTCAATAAACTTGACAAAAAAAAAGGCACAAAAATGTATTTCATTGTTATCTCTTCAAAAATGAGAACTGAGTTGTAATACTGGATTAAAATTCTATAATTGGAAAAATAACAATTTATTTAGAATAATATTTTTTAAAGGTTAATTTATTCATTAAAATTGCGAGAAAATTTGTCATTACAGAGAAACACACCTGTAGTATTCACTGCTCTACACTTTTAAATCCTTAGAAAACCAAGATTTTTCTAGATATGTGAAAATACCTATGGGAGTGAAAAAGGAGACTAGAAAAAATGCTTGATTTTCTAGGTCTTATTTTAACACATTCAGTGGAAAGTTAAGCAATGTTGGAATAATAAACTTATCAGACTTGTGAATGGTTTAGAGAGACCCTTGAAATACACCTTTCTGGTAATGATGTATTGATTCTTTACTAGCATACTTTATTCCTTAATAACTTCATCAGAGAAAGTTTTGTCTTTAGTTCCATATCAAATAATCTGATTAGCTTCATTCTAACCCTACAGGTGTTTCATGTGTTTACAAGGAATCCAAAGCTTTGGTCAAAAAAAAAAAAAATCACACTCTAAAAATATCATGATATTGTGCTGTTGACATAGGGTTTTCTTTAATACACAGCTAACCCTTGAATGATGTGGCGGTTAGGAGTGCTCACCTCCTGATACAGTAAAAAATCATCATACAACTTTTGATTCTTCAACAACTTAACCTACTGCTGACCAGATGCCTTACTGATAGCATAAAGAGTGGGTTAACACATATTTTGTATGTTTATGTATTATATACTGTATTCTTACAGTAAAGCAAGCTAGAGAAAATGTTAAGAAAATCATAGGAGAAAATGTACTCACAGTACTCTACTGTATTTTTTGAAAAAATCCACATATAGGTGGACTTGCATGGTTCAAACCTGTGTTGTTTGAGGATCAGCTATATATTAATAATTCTTAAACTTCTTTTAATGATTCCTAGAACAAGTTTTTTTTTTTTTTGCTGAGAAAAACGATCTAGACTTGCCATTCACATATGTGCCTTTGCCTTACCCTGCTCTTTTCTGACACAGATATTTCTCCTACTTGGGGCCCCCTTCCTGGATGGGCCACTCTGCCCTCTATCTATCACATCTATACATCTGCTTGATCTCAGCCTGAAATCACATCTCCAGGAGTGCTGTCTCTGACCTTCCTGCAATTTGATATATTTTTGTGATTAATTAATGCCTGCTCCCATAGACTATAAATTGCATAAGAGTAAAGTATTTGTTGATAGGTTTGTTTTTACCAGTTTACCCCCTCCTCCTGGCAATAGGGAGGGTGTTTAGGAGGATGGTGGTTATATGATGTTTGCTGAATAAATGAACAGGTTCCTTTAATAAGTAAACAGGTTTCCTTAGCTTGTCCCAAGCAGAGCAGTGGTCTAGCTCACCAACTGACTACTCTCTCCAAGCAGCTTCTCTGTGCCAGTACTCACCCAGTTTAATATAACTGTAGCAACTACAGTTATATATAATATATAAAACTGGACCTCAGGTAATAATCACAAGAATGTATCTTGGGCCACATGATCTTTCTGCTGGCTGATTATAATATTCTGTGCTTGCTCTATACATGGGCATGCTGCTTTCTTGTCATGCCAAAGCATTACTGAAACTTATTTTACCCTGTCATTAACCCTTGGAACCGCTTATCAAAATGCTAAGGAAAACTAGACTATGATTGGGTAAAGCTCCCTGAGTGTTAGAACTATATTCCTGATTCTTAAAAAAATTTCACACAAAGGTATTTCCCTCGAGTTTAAAAGGCAAAGACAGGGCATCTGGGTGGCTCAGTGGGTTAAAGCCTCTGCCTTTGGCTCCGGTCATGATCCCAGGGTCCTGGGATTGAGCCTCCTATCGGGCTCTCTGCTCAGCAGGGAGCTTGCTTCCTCCTCTCTCTGCCTGCTTCTCAGCCTACTTGTGATCTCTGTCTGTCAAATAAATAAATAAAAAAAACGTAAAAAAAAAAAAAAAAGGCAAAGACAATGGGGCACCTGGGTGGCTTAGTCAGTTGAGCATCTGTGTTCAGCTCAGGTCAGGATCCCAGAGTCCTGAAATCGAGTCCTTCATCAGCCTCCCTGCTCAGCTGGTAGCCTGCTTTTCCTTCTCCTCCCTGCCCCTGCTCTCTCGTACTATCTCTGTCTTGTATCTCTAGTAAACAAAACCTTTAAAAAATTAAAAAAAAAAATAAAAGGAAGGACAAGAGAAACACATTGCTGGGCTACTGTCTGGACAGTAGGTCAGTGATTAATGGGGAATATTTGCCATGCTGTGCTGTAATATTCCACTTTTATCATTCCAGACTCACTGGACTAAAGATTATGTGTGTACATTCATTTTTTTTTTAAGATTTTATTTATTTGACAGAGATCACAAGTAGGCAGAGAGGCAGGCAGAAAGAGATAGGGAGAAGCAGGCTCCCCGCTGAGCAGAGAGCCCGATGTGGGGCTCGATCCCAGGACCTTGAGATCATGATCTGAGCCGAAGGCAGATCCATGTATGTACATTCTTAATAGGATTTACTTTTTACCTCATCATCTAATTACAATGCTTTCATACTAGAAAATTATGAAGAATGTTTTTCCAAAGTGTATCTCTACTTTGAAAATCAGCCTATCTGATCAAAACATTCTCTTCCATCCCTTAGAGCATCCAGACATAATTTAAATCTTTCTTATGATTCATATTTTTGGGAGTCTTGTTTTCTTATTATGCCAGAATAAGAGAATCGAAACAGTATTTAGCTAAACCATGGGACTTGGTACATCAGATTTGAAGGTTTAGATAACGGAGAAGTCTTAATCTTTTATCTAGCTATATTATGTAAAACAGAAAAATAGCAAATACTGAAATATCAATTTATAAAAAGATGACATTATTTTCACTAAATAATTAATGCCTTATTTACAGAATAGAGATTTGCCAAAAAGATATTTTTTCCACTTATACCTCAATGCATTGTTTTTTTGTTGAAGGGGAAAATTAATTGATATTACTTTTTAATTCACCTTCATGCATTCAACACACAGTTACATAGAACTTTTTGAAATTCTACAACTTAATAAAATAGCTTTTATCTGTAGGAGGAAACAAAGCATTAGGAGAACAAGGAAAGGAAGGTGATTAAACTTGTCCAGGGTGGGGAAGGAACAAGGTAGAGAGAAAGAAATGGAAGGAATTTTTGAGAATGGGTGACATAACTGGACTTTTAAAACTAGCAGAAGTTTTTGTGGTTCAAGGGTCTGTTTTGGCCAAGGGACTCTATAGGCATGGATGTGTGGTTTGAGAGCATCATGTCTACGTGAGGAAAAGCACTACAGCTTTGGAGAAGCTGTTAAAGATTCTAGACTAAAGGGAGAGTGTGTGGAGAGCAGAAGGAGAATATGACTTGAGGAGATGACTAGATATACCTCACAACTATGTATCTGTGTCTATATCTATACAAATACAGTGGAACTGGGGGGAAGAGAATTTGGCAGCAGGGAGACTGTTTCCAAAGCTGCCGTTCTAGCTCAGAATGGAACCCAGATGGGCCTAGAACTGGGCGATGAATGAGAATGGGAAAGAAGCTTGGCTGTGAGAGGTGTCAGAAATACTATGGAAATGAAGTAGATAGGATCTGATGACATACTAGCTGTCAGGGAGAAGTATGTACAGACCTCAGGATGTTTGGACTGAGGTTACTGGTCTAACAAAAGGTCAGTCTGGCAGGGAAACTCACTTGGGGATTAAAATATGGTAGATGACTTTTGACAGATGAAGTTGAAGTGCTAGCTGGCACTCAGCAGGATATGGGAATTAAATTCTGGAGTGAGGGCTGGGCTGTAAAGGGTGGTTGTTGCCTTTTAAAATCTAGGGTGATCTGCCATAGAAGTCAGAAAAGAAAAAGAAAAAAAAAGCTAAGTTTAAAGTGTTTAATAATGGGGCAAGGACATAAGGTTGTTTTAAATTGTTAAGATCGGTGTTTGCAAAATCTGTTTAACCCACCAATCACTGAAGGTATTTCTATCATCTACCCCAAGGGCAAAATCCAAATGCCCACATCTTTATGTACCAGAGATTTTTAACTTTTCAAATAAAAATATCTGTATGAGAAAATGTAAAAAAAAAAAAAAAATCTAGGGTGATCTGGATGTGCTTTCATCTAAAGCCTTTGAAAGATAGCCAGTTGTTGATTCACTCATATATACCTACACCTACCCTCATGCAGACGGTGAAGACTAGAAGGCAGAGATGAAACAGCTACTCCCCGTGTGAAATGTCTGTGTCATGGTTGTCAGGATCACACCAAAATGTGTGTCCAGCACGCTTGCCCTGCTCACAGCCACAGTCTTTACTGTTGGCCTCAAGGCAACTATGCTTCCCAGCATCTTTTGGGCCTCTTCATCTGTGCCCTGAAGAAGGACCCGGACACTTGCCACTCATCTGTCTCTGTAAGAGCACTGCCAGCCTGGGGGGACAGAGACCAGGCAAGCCACTCCATCAGGGCAGTGTGGGATGCTGGACACAAGCCACTCCATCAGGGCAGTGTGGGATGCTGGACACACTCGGGCAAGACAGCAGATGCAGGAGAACTAAGGAAAGCTTCCCGGAAGTGATGCTGCCTAGGCCACGTCTGAAGTGGTTGGGGAAAGGAGGGTTTTTCCAGACAGAGATAATGTAAATAGACAGCGAAAAGGAAACCATAACACAACTGAGAAATTATACTACAGCAGAAATAGAGACTATAGAGCCCCTTGCCTAATTTTGATTTTTATTTAAGGTGATGAGTAAACCATGAAGAAGTGAGATGATAAAGAAGTGAGATAATAAACATAAAGAAGTGAGATGATAAACATTTTAAAACATTTTCATTTAAAAAAAAACATTTCAACAGTGTGGAACTTTGGAAAATATCTTGGAAAACTAGTGCAGGAAGATCTGTTCAAAGTAACTGCAATGGCTGAAGTAAGTGATGTTGAGGGCCTGAGTGGAACAGCAGGAAGACAAGATCAGAAATAAACAGGCAAAAGAACAGAAGTGAAACATTATGGATGATGCATCAACAAGAAAGAAAAAGGATGGGGGGGCAGTGAGGGGAAGGGGCCCAGAACACCAGCTCCTGGAAGAAGGAAAAGGGGGTACATTTAGGGGTACAAGTGATGGTAATCGATATTCTTTTTTGAGGACAGAGGAGAGAATGGGATTCAAGTGATTCAGGCACAAATGTAGGACCTCGTAACAGAACACCCAGATGTTTTTATCTAGAGAACACTGAGAAGAGTATCTGACCATGTCCAGAAAGTAGGGAGAAGGAGATGTTGATGAGTAGGTGTGTGAAAGAAAAAGAGAGGGACTGATGCCTCTAAGAGTCAAGACAAGGTGGGAGAGGGGACAAAAGACCCTCCTCGCTCACCGAGAGCCTGGTCAAAGTACAAAAAGAAGTATGAGTGACTGGACTGTAGAGAAACACTTTTATTCTTCCTGAATCACCAAGACTCTTTTTAGATCCAGTCTCAAATTCTGACTCTTGTTATCACAAAGATAGGAAGAAAGCACAGAAGTAGAAGAATCACTAAGATGGCAAGAAGGAAGAAAAATCGGTTCTAGCAAAAAGAAGTTTGAAAGAATACAGGTTTTTTTTTTTTTTTTAAATTTTATTTATTTATTATACAGAGAGAGATCATAAGTAAGCAGAGAGGCAGGCAGAGAGAGAGAGAGAGGAAGGGAAGCAGGCTCCCCACTGACAGAGAGCCCGATGTGGGACTCGATCCCAGGACCCTGAGATCATCACCTGAGCCGAAGGCAGCGGCTTAACCCACTGAGCCACCCAGGTGCCCCAAGAATTCAGGTTCTTTACTCTAGAAGAGAAGATGAAGGGGAGATTTCCATAATCTTAGCTTTTTTATATCCAGATAAGAAAGATGTTATGCATACAATTTCCCATTTTTAACTCTCTAGAGAGGAGGGTCTATTTGTTTACATTTCTTTTTATCTTTAAATAGTGGAAGTGAGCTTAACAAAGAGTTCTTGTATATATATCAAACCCTACAGTTATTGGTGAAATTCAGTTCTGGATTCCAATGCTGGAATTCAACCAGACACACTGAAAACTTTTTTAATAACCTGGAAGTGCTTAGTCATCGATATAGGACAAACAGACAAGCACTGTGCTAGCTTACAGTGGCAGGAAAATAGCAGGACATCTCCTCCCATCTTTCCACCAGGTATCAGGAAATTTAAAAGCATAAAACTATTATTATTATTACTATTAAGTTCAGATAGTTCCAAATGATTTCAAACGGAAATTCAAATTAAAGAATTGGATTTTTATGCCTGTGCCAGACTAGATTCAGTCAAATTAAGGAAACTTTAAAAACACACATATATTTGGAACTCCTTTGGAGACTACAGAGAATGGCAGAAGTATAAGGCATTACTATTAGCTTGTCTGGCTGCCTGTAGCTTATACGCTCATAATTCCTCTTGCTTCCCATCTCTTCCTCTTTACACTCTTTTCCTTAAGGATAAACATAATAATAAATAAATTTTGCAGCACCGTTTATTTGAAAAGAGACCTAGGTTTTACCGTCTTTAGAAAAACTAAAAAATTAAATATATTATCTTTACAGATTATCCTATATAGAACCTACACTAACTCTACAAATCACTTGTTTTTTGAAACTTCTTTCTCAAATATAAATATGGAATCATTACTCTCCTGGTGATAGGCCTCAGAAACTCGGATTAGCAAATTCTGTAATCTGAAACTCTTTGAATTTAGCAAAAATTTTGGATACTCACACCAAATATGTTGTCCATTTTAAAATATCACTCTCCCAGGATAGACTGACACAGCCATTTTAGTGCTACCCAATCAATGTTAAATATTAATGTCTTTAAGCACTTTCTGGCCTATTTCGTATTAAAATCAATAACTTACTTAGAAAAGTTCTTGATCTAATTAACGATCTTCTCAGGCACACTTCCACAGCTGACCCACTTTAAAGTGGAGGAAATTAATACAAATAACGGAGAGTGTGCCACAAGATTATTCAGTCTTACAATATTTAGGGCTGGTTAAAAGGAATTTAGAGCTTCCCTTGAAACCAATTTAAAAAATATTCTCAAGAGTAATCTAAACAGGATCAAAGTCCACTTAATACAACAAGACAATATGCCCATTATAAACCGCCGAATGATAAGACATGGGTCCGGGCTTCACAAAGGTAAATGACATTTGGATATTTATTGTTTATGGCAGCAGCCTTTGAAGCAGAATGCAAGACTCTTAATTAGAGCGTAGGAAGGAACTATCAAAGCTGTTATTTCTAAATTTTTTATCTGGAAGGAAAAAAAAAAAGCTTTATCAAATTAAATATTCAGATATTCCCCACTCCCCTCCCTTGGTGCTTATGCAAAAGGCTTCATACAAGATACCCCCATGATGTTCCTGCAGAAACTACACCAGGAGAAGAGGTCAGCAGGGTTCTGCTGTTGTCAATGACTCTTGAGGTATTGTGGAATGAGCTATAGAATGTCATCAATGCAGTTAATTTTAAAATCCAAGACCTTTCACAGTAGAGTAATGATGATATTACAATATTTGTAACGAGATGGACAGTGATCATGAAAATATTTTGCAACAGAGATTTTCTCATTGTCTTGAGGCAAAGTATTTAATCAAGAGTTGACATTTCAGAAAAAAAAAAAATGTCCTTATTTGCTGATGTTTTCTGGGACAAGTGGTTGTTGGCAGAATGTTACCTACCAGATAATTTAGAAGAAGAAACAGGAGGAGAAGGGGAATAGGAAGAGAATAACATGCTTAATGTACAACTTGAAAAAAAATGTAACAATTTGACATGGATAAAGAATCTGGATTGGAAAACTCTAAGGAAAGACCATTTAGAAACTGGACATTTATGAAAATATTATGAAAATATTTATGAAAGTAGTTCACCTTATAACTCATGCTTGTATCAAACTTGAGAATGAAAGTTTCTAATTCTGCTTTAAAAATCTTCTGAAGGAAGAGTTCCAAAGGTTTTTCTATCTTTCTATTAGTTTGTAAGAACAAAGGATGGTATCAGGAAAGACTGACATTTTCTGGCAGAATTATAAGAATATTCTTTGCATAACCAAAGGATGGGATTTAAAACAAACACCATGTTTAGGAAGATCAAGCAGTATTACACTTCCTTCGCCAACACAACTTTGTTATCTTGTCCTCCTGGACAGAGTTAGAACCAAGTTTTGAAATAAGTAATACAGAGTAAGACCTTTGACTACTCATTGTATCACAAGCCTTAAACTGAAATGAAAACAAAACAAATCACACTTCTCTGACTAAAATGATCAATTAATTTTTTTAAAAGATTATATTTATTTATTTGGCACAGAGAGAGAAAGAGAGAGAACACAAGCAGGGGGAGCAGCAGGCAAAGGGAGAGGGAGAAGCAGGCTCCCTGCTGAGCAGAGAGTCCGAAGCTGGGCTTGATCCCAACACCTTGGGATCATGACCTGAGCTGAAGGCCCATGCTTAATGGACTGATTCACTGAGGCACCCCATTAACAATTACTCTTAATAAAATACTTCATTTCCTCATCTATTTTTTTTTATAACTTTTTAAAAAAAGTTTTATTTATTTGGCAGACAGAGATCACAAGTAGGCAGAGAGGCAGGCAGAGAGAGACAAGGAAGCAGGCTCCCCGCAGAGCAGAGAGCCTGATGTGGGGCTGGATCCCAGGACCCTGGGATCATGACCTGAGCCGAAGGCAGAGGTTTTAACCCACTGAGCCACCCAGGTGCCCCTCTTCATCTATTTCTTATCCTTTTTACAATTTTACTTTTTGAGTGTTTTTAAATGTATAGGACATAATACAGTTGCATAATTTACACATATATATTATAATGTATACATAATTTACAAATAAAAGTACATGTTCTAGGGTGAGTGCTCAAAAATGTTTTACTGATAAGAGGGCAGAAAAGCATAAAAACTGTGGGCTTACGGTGCTGTTATAAGAGTGCGATGCGAATTCCATCATGCGGCTACAATAATCGCATGTAAGTAAGTGGCCGAAAGTGCTGCCTTTCTATAGTGTTAACATGAATTTTTCAAGAACCACAATTGTAATGCCTTGCAATTAATGAACTCACCATAATTTTAGTCCTTATTGCAGTCTTTATTTTATTCTAATAATTTAAAAATAACCCTTCTTCAGCTGGGGAGTTAAATTGTGTACTTTACTTCCCTTTGTTGTTCCAGATGACAATGACTATGAGGACTCTACACTGCTTCCCTTGTTCGAGGAAGACTGAGTTATAAACTGAACGCATGGGAGGCTCGTTAGAATTATAGATGTGTGTGTGACTATTATGCACACATGTTTCTCTACATGAAAATCCATCCTTTTGTCCTAGGTCTGACTTAAACACAGGTGGTAGGGACAGATAGTATGGAGGGCTACCACAGTGATCCACACTTTTGGATCTAAAAGATCATTGGGTTTTTGAATTCCAGGGTTTGGTCATAAACATTATGCCAGTAAAACTGGTACACTTTATGAATCCCACTTCAACAAATGGGAAAACCACATCTTAGAGAAAGAAGATAGGTGATCATGTTATTTTTTTAATAGAGTTATATTCAGTGAAATACAGCATTATAAATACCCAGTTTGACATGATAGGAGAAATATTTACATTTGTTACACTATTCTTAATGTAGTGGAAGCAGAACTTTTACTCCTGTTCCTTCTGCTGCCATCTTCTTAAACAGAATCAGCAACGTTATAGAAACTGGCATTGTCGGATATTAAAATAATTACGGCAAATCTCTAATTCATAATTCATTTATTTCCCAAAGTCCATTTGCAGAGTGCTAAACGAGGTATAAAAAAAGGCACTATGCCGACAGCTCTTTGGGACCAAGAGTGGAACAGGACATTCTATACTCTCTGAGGAGACAGGGCGCCAACCCCAAGGGCATAGACATAGAAAATCAGAGATGAGAGAACCCAAGAATGTGTTTGAATCATTTTGTGTAAGGCATGTAGATTTCTTATAAAACATGATTTAAGGATTCAGCAAGGAGATTAATTGACCTTTGAGATAGGTCATATTTAAATAGTCATATTTAAAAAGAAAGGAACACAACAGATCCAAAGTGTTTGTATGATGTACTCACACACAACTATTAGAAATGATATCCACCTTAATATGGTTTATGTAACTTTTATTATACTTCCAGGGGATAGAAGAGACTTATGCTTAAGTTTTGGAAAATGCTCACTGATGGAACCATTATAGTAATTACACTGAATCTGTTTATTAATTTGTCACAATTAAGTCAATAAGAGCTTTACTAATGTCCTATTACTTGATTAGTTTTGAAAGTGATTATCTTAAGAACTTGACTTAATTGGAAGGCTCTCAATTTACAAGGTACATTAAACTCTCAGTAGCATCTTAAGATTATTCAACATATGCAGGTCAATTACCAGTAATCACTGTTTTGTACAAATGTTCCATAAAAACTCTAGCATGACATGACAAAGAGAGAAAGTAAGATCTAATTAAAAATGCTAAACCCCAACTGACATTTCCAGGATAAAAGGGCAACATGAGCATTCATACAAAGTCTTCCTAAAACTAGGTCTGTTACCAAAAGTCAAATAAAGAAAAGCTAGCAACTCTCTACCTTACAGATGAAGATAATTTGTCGTGATTGCTACAGCACCAAATTGCACTGCCTGTACTCATGCCCAGCTGCACATTCATTTCCAAATTAGTAAATTACAATTAATTCTTACTGCTCCATCACTTTTCTTTTTCTAGTTAATAAAAGAGACTGCAATCAATTATTGTTCAACCCATTTTTTAGAACAGATCAACTACAACTATTACTGCATAAGCAGGAAATATGGAGTAGTTAATGTACCTACTGAGATTGTAAAGCCTTTAAAAACTATTGGCTGTAGTATAAATACTTTATATTGACCTTCCAATTCCCAAAGATTCAATGTAGTTACTTGAATATTTATAATGATTAATAATAATAAGGGCTGAGAAAGTCCTTTGATACCTAGGCTGATTTCCAAACACCTAATCAAATGATTTCATAAACTTTTATATGAAACTTTATTAATCAGCTATTTGAAAGGTTTGCCCCACACTAAAAACATGAGCCTGGTCTTGAGATTAATCACAGGAAAAATTGATTGCTGCCTTCATTAAAAACCCAGGATAGCAAGTTCCTTGAAAAGATTATTCTACTGCTGACCTGTAAAGGCATTGTATGAATTATGTGTTCTGACTTGTTCCTAATTTAAGTCCTGTACACAGAATACATTTCAAATTGCCAAGTCTGATTTGTCACCGATTGTGTGAATACAGTGAACACCGCTGAATCTGTAAAATACTAGTTCTGCGCCTTTGAAAAACTTAAGATGAAAGCCACTTTGAGTTTGTTGCATTCAAATAACTATAATTGTCCTTAAAATTGTCCTGGTGAGTTAACTGTTTAACCAGTGGGGATGCCGGGATGTTGGGGGTGGGGGTGGGGGTGGTGGAAAGCAGTGGTCATATTTAACAATCCAGTCCGTGGGTTTTGTACCAAGGATTTATCTGCTGAAAACTCAAGAGTGAGGAAGGCCTCTTAACAGACTTCCAACATACTGCAAATCATTTTTTTAAGGGATTTAAGCAGTCCTCTTGGGATAGATTGTCTCTCAACTGCCTACACATCGCCTTTGATAAATTTCTGCACTTTAATTACTCATATGCTGTAATTCAGCCTTAAATGTAGGTACTTAAGGAAATACAGAAAGAACATTTTTCAGCATTGAAGAATCCACGGTTGAATAGAACACAGCCACTTTATTGTACTCACATGTCAATTTTCTGCCATCGCCCTACTGGAAGCACAGCCAAGTGGTCTGTGGCCGATGGGAATTCATGAAGCAAGAGGGTGGGGTGGTGTGGAGAAGTCATAAGGACTGTGCAAGCCTGTGTTCAAAGACAGATGTGGTCTGCTCCTTCCTCCAGGGAATAAAAGACACTGAAAACCTCATTTACCTGGGTATTAACTTCGATTATGGCCAGAGCAGTGGGAAGAAACAGAACAGTTTAGGCACCGTTAGGTTTTTCTAATTTTTACTGCCTCACAATGCATGACTAAGAAGCAGCAAAGCATCCTTTGTTCAGAAGTGCTTGTCCCTTAAGTCTTAATAATGAAGGATGTACACAAAAGACATTTAAATTAAGTGCTGCTATCTTTACTGTCCACTTGGAATACGCAAAGGCTTTCAGCTTGGTCAAGCTGCTGAGTGCTTGGCACAGATGTAGTGATCTGAAGCTTGGTGAGAGAATTAAATGATCCGGAAGAAGCCTAGGTTCCCTCCTCCTCTTCTGATGGGAGGATGGTCAGAGACTCTTTTCTCTGGCTCTTGGATGCCCTCAGGTACAGAGCCAGGTCACCAGCGGCTTACACTGAAGTTGCTTTGCCTGAGCCACAGGAATAACTCTCTTTTCTACGCTACCCTGAAATCCTTAATTAAAACGCCTTTTTTTTTTTTTTCCCCTCCCCCTATGCTAAAATGGACCAGCATTTGCTTTCTAGTCTTACTGGATTAAAAAAAAATAATAGTGCAAGGGAATGAAAGAATGGGTAAACTCTTTGGGGGTAATTAATGTTTGGAATTAGCTGCTTTTCAGAAGAAGCAACGAACTATTCAGAGTTAACTGAAAATGTTGGGTAACTATTAACAAAAGTAAATTAGTCATAGAAACAGAAACCCCCATACTCCTTACCACCTACTCCCTCCCCCCAAGGATGTTTGGACTTGGGGACCTCACTGAGCAGCTCTGAGATTTAACAATCTAAATGGTTTTGATGGCCCATTTCTTATACTACAATGGTTCTTAAAGGGTGGTCCTTGGACCAGGAGCATCAGCTTCTGCATCAGCTGGGATCTGTGAGAGAGGCAAATTATTGAGCCTTACTAAACCTGTCCAGTCAGAAACTCTGGATGGAGCCCAACAATATGTATTTTTAACAAACCCTCCAGGAAATTTTTACATACTCTAGAGTTTGAGAACTACTGTTCTATTAAAATTGGATATTTTCACACCAGTTTTCTAATATTTATATATCTCAATGTTAAATTGACCATTAATCGACAGGGAAATGTTTTCAAAGGAAATTGAGATGATAAACGAAGCCAGAATCCTCAGGATATACATACCAGACTTAAAGCAGAGATTCTCCACCCCAGCTGAATAATGGACTGGCTGAGGAGCTTTGAAATATGCCAGGACCTTATTCCAAGCCAAATGAAACAGACTGGGGGAGAGGGAGGCAGCAGTAACATATACTTCTAAATGCCCTAGTTATTCTCAAGCCCTGGAAAGATTGAGAATCACTGACAGAAAGTAACCACAGCAGTTGGACTCTCAACAGAAGTTGGGCAGTCTAAGAATTAGGAAAGAGGGCGATGTGGATGTCCACAGCAAAAATATACACATACGTTCACAGATAAGGTTTGTGCCATATATTTTTTAAAGATTTTATTTATTTATTTGACAGACAGAGATTACAAGTAGGCAGAGAGGCAGGCAGAGAAAGAGGAGGAAGCAGGCTCCCTGCTGAGCAGAGAGCCCGATGCGATGAGGGGCTCAATCCCAGGACCCTGGGATCCTGACTGAGCTGAAGACAGAGGCTTTAACCCACTGAGCCACCCAGGCGTCCAGCGTTTGTGCCACATTAACTGAACACTAGCTAATGTGTGGGACTTGGGAAAAGAACATTGCATTTTATTGCCTCGCAATCCTCTTAAATCTTACGGGTGGAGCAGCTATTATTTCTAGAGGAGATAATTCACCAATAAATATAATTTTAGATAGAAAACTGAGTTTTGACCCTATAGGCTAATTCCTATATCTAAATTAAGATATAGATATAGAATCTATACCTATATCTAAATTTAGATTATTCCTAATAATCTAAAAAATAAGAACTGTTTGAGTATGGATCCACCAGAATCCTACATGTACTACATCGAGACATTCTCTCCACACTTCAGGCTAGTTCTACCAATACCATTTCTCTTCCTGACCTGAAAATGGGACTTGAAAATAGGTTAGAAGCATTGAATGGCTTAAAAACTTCCACAAAGAGGCATCACCAACCAAATTAGTTTTAACTACGTATTGTTTTATCCTATGTGTGCATATGCCTATATATACATACACACCCCCACATAATTTTATAATGAAAATTGAGAATAAGACTATACATTAACAGTAATTCCAATTTATGTTTATTTCATATCAGTTTAAAATGATAAATCTCCTCTTACAATTAATTCATTAGATTTCCACAAAACCTTTTGAGGTCATCAGGATAAGTAGGATTACAGCTATTATTTTCAGTTTAATTTATGAGAAGACAAACTCAGTTTAATGAATTATCCAAGACCAAGAGCTATATTGACAGTGTTAATAAATAGCAGCTTTAACTACGGTACCAATATTCTAATGTCTGATAATAACTTTGTACGTGGTAGTATTAAAACTTTAAAATATGGTTATTACTATTTCCAGAAAAGTAAAATTATCCAAAAGAATTAAAGTAGATAAAAGAGGGAAACCCAATTTAATAAAGCATTCAATCAGAAAAAATAAAAACACAGACTAGGTTAGCTTAAGATGCTAGGAGAGACTGGAAATTCTTTCTTTCCTAAAATTGATTGGACTTCTCTTTGAATTCTTCTTCTTTTTTTTTTTTTTTTTAAAGATTTTATTTATTTATTTGACAGAGAGAGAGAGAGAGATCACAGCAGGTAGAGCAGAAGGCAGAGAGAGAGGGGGAAGCAGACTCTCTGCTGAGCAGGGAGCCCAATGTGGGGGCTCGATTCCAGGACCCTGAGATCATGAACCGAGCCAAAGGCAGAGGCTTAACCCATTGAGCCGCCCAGGTGCCCCTTCTCTTTGGATTCTTAACAGGTGCATAAAACATATAAATAAAAGACAGAGTATAAGACATAGCCCTGATTTTACATTCAGGCCGTATCAGTTCTGCACAACCTTTTAAAACATAACTACGTGTTATTTGTTTCAGAATATTAGCAAATCATTAAATGAGTTTGATGGGTTCATGCTAAAAAATGTGTTTCTGGATTTTTAAAATATAATTCTTATGATGTTAAAGTATATATATAATATATATACTTTATTATATATATTATATATATTATTACATATATAATATAATAATATATTATATAATAATAATAAATATCATTATATATTATATAAATATATAATTATATTCTGCTTTATCTTGAGATTTAATAAACTTAACAATGTGGACATCTATATTTCAACTATCAAATAAAATGGAGACATAAGGAAAATATTTTAAAAGATATCTAGCCTAATTAGATGGTCTTTCATAATTTGTGTCTATGAAAACCAACCATAATTAATATTTAAGCATTTTACACCACCAACATTACATGCAATAAGGGGGCTACTGCTTTTTGTTACAATATACATAGTACATGCTTCACACACGATAATCTTTCACTATTAGAAAACATTAAGCTATGTACTATTCTTAATTAAGGTCCCATTTCAGTCAAAGTAAAGCAATTTGCAACTTAATTATAATAATAATACAAATTGCAATGTAACTAATGATATAGTATGCATTTGTGTTGGTATTTAGAGTAGTCAGTAAATAAGACTTTACAAAGCAGGAAATAAAAACAGGTGAGGGAGTTGTGCTCATTCATCACCTTGCTGACTAATGAGAGCTGGAGTGGAGATCAGTCACTTCCAGCACATTCCTTGATGTGTGCCACAAAAGCGTACACTGTAGACAGTTCCACTAACCTAATATAACCACCAGGCAAGTGCTGTGAGTGTCAGTTTAGAAAAATCCACAGAGAGAAATAAGTGATAAAATAGTATATAGCTAAAACTAACTCATTTATCAAGAAAGACAGATTAATTATTAGGAATGCCCAGACTGTATGCCTTGTGATAGAAATGAATAATGGGAACATTAACTATATTATTTTAAATTAAGAATACACTGGAGAAAACCCCAAATCTAATAAGTTTACTCTACCTACGCTTGAATTACACCCAGGAATATGGAAATAGTGAAATGCCTGATTCTACAAACCACACAGGTGATTTTTCTACTGTACAATAAAACAAAAGAATGCAGAGGGCCTCCTGTTCACAGTAATAATAAGATTGGACATCAAATTTTGACATTTCCACATTGGAAAAATTGAGTTCTACCAAAAATCTAATCTATTAAAAAGTCAATGTTTTCCTTTTAACAGAGGTGTGCTATAACTTATGCATCTTTATTCTACTATCCTATTGGTGAAGCCAGTATGTTAGTTGAATCCGGTCCTGTGTATAACACTAGGTATCTGTTCAAATTATCACTTGCTATTAAGTCACAATTCTGATTAATTTATAACAATACAGCAGCTCTCAAATTAAGATTACAGATGTAGTGAAAGAGATAATTTTATATATATACACATATATGTGTGTGTGTATGTATGTATGTGTGTATATATATATATATATATTTTTTTTTTCCTGAACAGATTTTGGGACAGAATTCCTAATGCAGCATATGAGTAAATTATTTAGATTTTCTGCTATTCTCAGTTTGTACAAATGCTGAAATCCAATTTGGCTTATTGGTGTTTTGGCTCCAAATGCATCAACCTCTCCAATTTAAACTACTGCTTGCTTTAAATTCAACTCGGTGAGTACTTATTATCTCTCCTTGGCACAGACCATCTTACATTTGTCAATTACATGAGTGAGTGTATAATATAGTAACATATAAAATATACATTCTGCTTTACCAACCAGGATGTGAATACCCTAAGGGAAAGACTGTGTCTGTTATCTTTTTAAATAAAGTGAAGAGAAACAGAACATCTTCCCAGAACCTAGCATGGAAACTTCATCACAGCAGGGACTAAAATAAATGTTTATATCTTACAAAGAAAAGGTAAAGAAACCAATTATCTTCAGGCAATAATATGAATACTAGGCAGATGTAAATAGATAACCATAAAGTTCACATTTTTTTAAACATATAGATATTGGCAAAGAGCTGCATCCATATTTTCAAAATTGAGAGGGAAGAGAACTGTGCTATTACAGACAGCACATTCTATATTTCTGCCATTATAATTATTATCAAAATTTTCAAAGCCAGTCAACAGTGAGTACGCTGCTCTTCTAAAAAGCATCCTCAAGCACTTTTTTCTTATGGGCATCATTCCACAGACACTCCCTCATTCTGAGAAGATAATTAAGAAAATATGTTTTTGCCAGACATATTTTTTTCTTCTTTCTTCTGAAAATTCTACTGGTGACAGTCTTCAAAAAACTAGAAAAGAAATTCCATGCCAGCTGTCCCTTATCCTCTGGCCCATACTATAAAAATACAGATATTCAGAGGAAACAGCATGTATGTACATGTCGACAGGAAAAGCACATTCTGAAATGCAGTTTACTCTGTCTTCCTCTCCTGGGAGTGATTCTTTGATCTCACTGCTGGAGGGAGAATGGATTCAATGAGAACCCTCAATTGGGCAAAGGGATATAAGGAATTTTAGTGGATTTATAGTGCTGTTAATTTTGCCATGGCTTATTCTCTGAATTTGGATAGGTCATTGCTATTTAGCAAATGGGACTGAGAATGGATAAAATAGATAATAAAAAAATTCATACAGAATGCCAGGAAGAAATTAAAAGTGTTCCCATCATGTCAAAGCGTCACCTAATAATCTAGTTTGACATGAAAACATTAGAGAGTACATGTAATGTACAATGGTTCATTAGTTTTTAGTTTTTATCATATACAACTATCCTGTAATCCTTGAAATTAGAAAATTCCAATGTAAAATACTGTAAATTCAAAATAAGGTTTTTATTTAAAAACCCATAATGTCCTAGTTAATGAATTTTCAAGAGGTATAGATATGAAAGCTAACAGACAATTTAGTATTTAATAGTTTTGAGAAGTAGTCCTTTATGTACTGAAATACAGCTCCACTGTAGAGTAAGGATAGATTTAAGGGAAAATCGTCTTGGCTGTTAGAAATAAACACTAAGTAAAATTAAATAGGCTTTAGAATAATCTAATTTCTTATGCTTATTTTAAGGGAGGCTAGAACTAACGGAATGATAGCAGCACCTTACAATAATTGGCTGAGCTTCTGCAAAGATCTCGGTGCACATCTCTCTCTGCTAGTTTTAGTAGGGCCTTATTTAGTTTCATTACCTCCCAGGAATTAATATGAACTAACCAGCTCTTTTAGAGTAGAAGGTTGGAGTGATCACCCAGTCCAGTAGTCTAACCTCAGGGTTCTCAGGTTCCAGGTGGTCTCTGACGGTAAGTCAGCTCTTGGAAATTGTGTAAAAATATATGTACTCAGGAATGTGCATTTTATGAGGAGAGGGTCATGTTTCAATAGAATTTCAAAGTGGCCTATAAACCTGTAAAGGTTCACAAAACAACTACTAAAGTAGCATAATTGCACTTTACAAATATTCCTGCGGGTGGAAATGATTGCTCTCAAACCACCCAAGAACTGCAAAATACCGAGCCCCAGGTCTCCTGATAACCACCTAACTCAGTGTATTATTGTGCCCATATCATGCTTCTCAGAGGACAAGTAGGGGAAAAAAAGGTGTTAAATGTGCACAGTGTTTTCATAAGCAGGTCTCATTTCAGGTAGCAGAGTAATTTCTAGGTCAGAACATGGTCTATAATACAATGTCCAGGGCGCCTGGGTGGCTCAGTGGGTTAAAGCCTCTGCCTTTGGCTCAGGTCATGATCCCAGGGTCCTGGGATGGAGGCCTGCATCGGGCTCTCTGCTCAGCGGAGAGCCTGCTTCCCTTCCTCTCTCTCTGCCCGCCTCTCTGCCTACTTGTAATCTCTGTCTGTCAAATAAATAAATAAAACATTTTTAAACAGAAAAATACAAAGTCCAAAGTCATGGATGGTATTATAGGTGATCTACATGAACCATCCTGGGCTTCCAAACAAACACAATACTGCCTCCAGGCCTAGCAGAGACCCGCTCCTGCTTTAAGTCCCTGCAGCGTATGCTCTGACCTTCAGGGTGACAGAGAAAACCACAGGATCCCTAAAGGGAAAAATCGATCCCGAGACAGCACATCATATAATAGAGAACTACCTCAGGTTCACATTGGCCTAGCTGTGTGCTCTCTCCCTGCCTCACTGCTCAATGACACCCCTGGCCCAAACTCTCTCTCTCTCTCTCTCTCTCTCTCTCTCTCACACACACACACACACACACACACACACACATAACAGGGTGATTTCAAGGTATCAATATATAAATCCACAAATGGAAACAAAGAATGACATTTAACTGATTTATTAACCAAATAAGTAATTTCATGATTGTTTAAGATGAATTTTAGGAAAGAAAGTCACTAAAATAAATAATTAAAAATAAATGGACATTAATCCTGCCAAACTACCCTGTACATCCTCTTGGCATTTCTTTTTTTTTTTTTTTTTTTTTTTTAAAGATTTTATTTATTTGACAGAGAGAGATCACAAGTAGGCAGAGAGGCAGGCAGAGAGAGAGAGAGGGAAGCAGGCTCCCTGCTGAGCAGAGAGCCCGATGCGGGCCTCGATCCCAGGACCCTGAGATCATGACCTGAGCCGAAGGCAGCGGCTTAACCCACTGAGCCACCCAGGCACCCCCTCTTGGCATTTCTAAACCAAGAAAGATGTTTAATTTGTGCCTATGTATCAATGTGTGTATAAATGTCTAAGTACATATTCTATCTCTACCACTTACATACAGTATGATGTTGGGCAAATTACTTAATTTCCCTTCAAAACAAGTTCCTTATTAGTTTCCATTAGTAAAATGGAGATAATGGCCTTCTTGGGTTATTGTGAGATTGAATGTGGTAATACATGCACAGAGCCTAGAACAAAGATTCATATTTTATGATGATAAAACCATCATATCATCAGCAGCAGCAGCACCACCACCACCACCACAAGGAGGTACATAAGCAATTAATTACTCACGGTAAAGATGGAATTAAAAAGGAAGATTAAGATAAAATGGTATATTGATGAAATGTTCAAGGTATCATGAAAATTCAAACTACTCCCTGGGAAAATACCAGAAAGTCTGTTTAGCCTAGGTTTACTTGGAGCAAAATTCCCATGGACTTGGCATAACAGGATTCTCCACCCAAATGGCCTGAGAAGGTCTGTTGATCTGGGTCAGCAGGGCAATTCCCTTCCGTCCTTTACAACTGTGGGCGGGGCAGCCCAGGTGCTCCCGGTGTCTGTCACGCCAGCTCCTTACATGGGAGATCTGATTAGTCCACGGTTCTAGCTCTGCAATATCCTGTCAGCAGCTTAACTGAAGTAAGTGCTCTTAGGAACTGGATTCTTTGGAAGTGAAATGCTTTGATGACAATTTTAAAGATAATGGGGTCTACAGAGAAACAAAATGTAGCATCACCATGAAATAGAAAACCTCAAATCATGTTTGGCTTGGATGACCCTGTTGGGGTCATGCTGTCCTATGACAGGGACCATCTAAGGCCAAGGAACACTGGAAAAGGACAGATGCCAAGACTGCCAATGGTATCAGTCACTGACATCATGCAAGAAATCATCCATCCAGTTAAAGCACAGTACTGCATATTCCAACTTCAAAAATATGTTGTTAAAATGAAGAGTTTTACCTTTTTATATTCAGCAATGCCCAAGGTATTCCAGAAGGAGTATGAAATGCAGGTAGCAATTTTACCCCAAGTTCCACCGCTTTCTTTCGAAATATCTGAAAAGTTTAAACAGTTACGTAAGTTCCTGCTGCAAGCAAAACAGAAAGTGTTATACTACCGTCTCACATTTAGCACCTTCCGACTTTAAAATTTTCTTCATATGAAAAGATAAAAAAGTGTCTCAAATTAACAGAATTGCCTAGCAAAGCAAGAATGGTCTAGGGGCCCTCATGCTGTGGGGAATTCATTACCAATCTTGGTTGCACAATTAGAATCATGTTGGGAGATCTGAATAATGCTGATGTCTGGGTTGCACTCCTAAGATTCTAAATTCTACGGGTTGGAGCTCCCTGATTAGAATTTTTTAAAGCACCACAGGTGATGTCAGGTGATTCCAAAATGCAAGCCAGGGGCAGAACCAATGCTGTTAGGGATAAGTTCTGGACTGAAAATTGGAAGAACTGGTCCTCTTCCAGCTTTACTTTTATTAGGACCCAGAGAAAGAAGTTTTAAAAAGATGATTTATTACAAGTAACCTATATATCCCCTCAGCTCTTTGCAGTTAAACGTCCTCTGATGTTAAATGTAGGTGAAATGGAAGATATAAAGTTAAATTAGGTACAAATTATGCCCAGAATGTATAAGGAAGATAATATATGCACATAAATATCTAAAATGTAGATAAAACGAGGACTGGCAATAAAATCATCTGGGAGTTCTGTGAGCTTGGTAAGGCTGCACGGTGGAGAGAACATTTGGATGAGGAGGCTGTGCAGCATGTCAGGGGCCAGTGATACTAGAGATTAGAGTGGGAAGGGGAGGAGCCATCCCTGGAGGCATCAGTGTAAACACAGACACAGGCAAGAGGGGGCACGTAGGCAAAATGGAATAGGTCAGCTCGCCTGGCCAAAAAAGAGAGGAATACTTGTAACCAAGTTGGAAATATACAGCATGGGCCCGAATCATGGAAGGTCATACATATGAAGCTAAGAATTTTACTCTGTTAAAATGGGAAAAGATTGAAAGTTTTTAAGCAGCCAGTTCACTTGAGCAGATTGTGCTTCAGGAAGAGTAATTGGATGACATCCATTCACAGTCCCATTGAAGGAAGACCTGGTATAGCTTTCCCTGTGATAGCTGAGACAGCAAGCAAGTGCCTTACCCCTTCTCCTGTAGGAATGAGCATGGTGTACTAGGAACTCAACTATTTCCACTTGCCTCCTCTTTAAACAATGGAGCTGTGAGAAAGGCTGGGGAAACCCTGAAAAGCACGGAAAATGGAAACAAAGTTCTCTCCCAGTCAGTGGGAAAGTATTCTTTAAACCTACTGTGTTGTTTCTCTAGAGGAAAGGGTTCCAGTCCATAACTCCTGCTCTAAGTCCTGAGCCTCCCCACAGACAAATCCAGGCACTTGGGCTTCCAGACTGAACACACTCCAGTAATGCCAATGTTGACACTATTTCAAAACCTTACTCTTTTTCATTCTCTCATCTATTAATGAAAATTAAGAAAGTAATGAATTTTCATGTAAATTTTTGGTTGATAATTTAGACTAACATTCCTGGCATACAAACAAGGACACAGACATTTATACCATAGAAAAAGCACTAGAAAACAGAGGTATCATTTTTTCCCCATTCTCTTTAAACTGGACAGTTTTCCCATTTCAACAACTAACAGTATATGTAAGGAGAGGAGAAGAAAAAATAGACCAAAAGATATATTCCTCCCTTTTGTCTCCCTTACCCTAGAGAATTCCAAGTTCTCTTCTACTGAAAGTGACTATCCAATCACAGCCCAGCCATCTGTTGACTTCCTAGTTTCTACTTTTTAAACTGTTAATTAATTAACTCCTTTTCAAGAAACTTACATAAGATGGAAGTCAAACGAAGCAATTAAAATACCATCGTGGATATTATAACCATATGGCGTGGGAGGTTAAGGAGGCAGGCTTTGAAAAACACAATGCCTGTGTTTGAATCTCAGTTCCAACTTTTTCAAATTGGGTAATTTTGGACAAATTGCTTACTCTCTGTGCTAAGCTTTCTCATCTATAAAGTGGGGATAACAAGAGCATTTGTTATGTTAAAGGTTGTGGAGGGGAATGTGTTTTTTTATATCGAAAGACCTTAGGACATGTAGTCACCACATTAAAAGGTTAGTTGTATCATTATGGGGATAATGATAGCACTATTTCCCTAAGAACTTTCCCTATTTACTGCCTGAAATTCTTGTCTTGGCTTTCATCCCACTGCTGTTTTGGTACCTTCTACTCCGGGGTGGTGGTAGTAGTGGTGGTGGTGGTGGTGGTGGTGTGTGTGTGTGTGTGTGTGTGTGTATGTGTGTGTACTGTGACCCTATTACACATACTCTTGTCATAGTATTCATTCTCAAGAGCTAAGTCCTCAGTTCTCATCACCTATATGCATTTCTTAATTCAACTTTCCATGTTAGCTCTGGTTCTGTACTTCTCTACATGTGTGCTCACATCACAATTTGGGTATCTTGTCGTCTGAGACATAACATGTCCACGATGAAATAATCACTTACTATTCCAGTCAAACTTGCCCAGTTCCATCACTGACAGTGTTTGGCCAGTCTCTGGGGCTTGAGAGAGCAAGCATTTTGACTCCTGATTTATCACTCTTTAGTTATCAAGTGTCAATGTTCATTTTCCCCAAAAGTCCTATATACAGCCCATTCCCTTTCCAGGATATGAACATAGTCTTCATTTTCAACACTGAGTACAGAGATAGCATTAAAAGAAAAAAAAAAGTCCTCTTCCTACCTAGTATCCCATTCTCTAGGATTTTCCCTCCTGTCTCTATTCATCTGTATCTATATTACTAAATTTCTTCTTTTACTGCACAATTTTCTTGTTCAAGAAACATGATTCCCTCTTGTCTAAAACATCAGGTTAAAACTGATATACTAAAAACAAAAAACCAAAAAACCAAAAAACCATAAAAACCTGATATACTGACTCTTCAATGACTTCTATGAATCAGACCAATCTAGTATCTTCCATTCTCAAAAGACTGACTCTGGCTCCAGCTCCAGCCATCATGGTCTCGCAAGCACTCATTCAAGTTCAGTCCACTTTAGTTATCTTAAAAAAAAAAATTTTTTCCTCCCAGCTTTCTTGAGATATAATTGACATGTAACATTGTGTACAACACAATGATCTGATTCATGTATACACTGTGAACTGATTACCACAATAAGCTTAGTTCACATCTCTTTTTGCATAATTACTTTTTTGTTTGTTTGTTTGTTTTGGTGGTGCCACCTTAGTATACTTACATAGTTCTCTCACCCTGAAACACCCTTTACTGCCACTGCTGGTCAGGCCAAATTCACTCATTCTTTAGGCTCTGGCTAAGTCCCAACTTCAAAGATGCAAAGAGATCTTCGCCTTCTGTGAACTCCTACACTGACAACAGGCATCACACAGGCAACATTGGATTACAGGAAGCAAGATATGGGTCTCTGCATGCTTCCTTGTGGGACTCTCTTGTATACCCAAGTAATTTTCTTTTCTTTCTAAAATAGAGAAAAAGACTTCCATTTCTCTTCATTGCTTACACATATCCTAATATCCAGATTAGGCTTTTTTTTTTTGTTGTTGTTGTTGTTGTTTTTCCACACTAGGCCATTTTGTATTTAAATTTATTGCTATCACCACAGTATTCCTATGAGTCGTGTATGGGAGGACATTTATATTCTCAGTTGACCTTTCTATCTTGAGGCTCCCTAGTCTGTCTTTGCTGATTTTCTAGTTCTCTGAATGCCTCATTCATTCTTAGCTTCAGGAATCTGCTTCCACGTCCCCTTTTATGAGAGGTCTTTCTTAACAACCCCATGTAGAGTTAAGCCATATCATTTATGTTCATCATGTCATCTTGTTAGTTTCTGCTCCACTATTTATCACATCCTAAATTAACTAATTATTTATTTTTGACAATCCCACTAGTTGTAAGCTTCACACGGCATGGACTGTCTTCTTTGTTGCTGTATATGTCTATCTAGTATCCAGGAAAGTAGCTGGTACTCATTAAATGTTCAGTTAATAAGTGAATGAATCAATCCAATATTAATAAATACACCTGAGGCACTTTAATGAGAAGCCATTGAATATTCAAGTGCTTGTAAAGTACTCCATCCTATTCTATTAGTTTATATGGTTGGAAAATAATTAACTATGTCAAATATTATAAAGTCTCAACCTTGGGCACAACTACAAAATAGTTTGGGTGAAACCATTAATTAACATGTTGATGCTTTAAATGAAATCATATGTGAGCCTGAGTCAATCCTGATTCTTAATGTTTGATTTGTTATCTCCTCCTGAGATATGGAGAGAGGTTACCGGGAGGAGGAATCCAGATTCTCAAAGAGAACATCTTTCTACCTAAAATGGTAAGTATGTAATAAAATTCCAAACTAGCTTGCTAAATTAATACTATTAAGAGAATGAAGGAGAAATGTCACCAATCATTCTAAAGAACAGTTAAGTTCTAAGTAGCACATCCTGGACAATGTGCTGAAAGGCAAATGATCACAAAAAGCATACTTAAATGGCTCTTTGGTGCAAACTGGTGAGCTGGAGGTAGCACTGGACTTGGTTAGCACCTGGATACTAGCACGGGCTCTGCTATGGTTTCAGTGTGGGGCCTGGGTGCATCAGCTAATTTTTCTGGATCTTGGATTCCCCAACAAAATGGGAGATGGGGGCTGGTAATTTCTATTTTTGATTTATAGAAAAACTAGTATTCAGAAGTCACAGAGCTAGTACTAAAATGAGACTGGCAAAAACCCAAAATTATTATCATTTTTATAAAGATAGGAAGTGTTAATTTGCCACCAAATTCTTAGTCAGTCTTGGTTTCCAGGGTTTACTGATACTTATATTTGGTGGGGAGGATTTTACAAAGAGAGCAAGAAGAAAAATGACAGTCAATAAAATGCAATCCATGCTGAAATAGAAGATATTTTCTTTTTAAAAAAGATCATTAAATTAGTTTTTTTGTGCAACTTGCACCCATCAATTTGAGATGGGCAGACATCTTAGGACCCAAAAGGAATCTTCAAAAAGATCCTGCATCATAGAGATTCTACCTATAGCAAAAAATCAAAACTAATATAATCTGCTGAAAAAAGGGTGGAAAAATATGATGACATAGCTTCTAAAATAATCCTTCAAGCATGAAGCTAACTAACAGGTTTACATTAAAAAAAAAAAAAAGTTTTATGGTCTCAAGTTAAGAATTTCAAAATAACTGCACCAAAACTACATCTTTTCATTACATTTAAGGAACATCATCAGTCTTATTGCTGTTTTTGATCAATGTTTTAAAAACTTCGGATTTTAGAACCTATCAGATAAAAACATTTCTCTTTTTACTTTACCCTCACAGATAGGATTAGACAAGGCTGTAAACAAGATGTATGACTTTTTTTATTTTTTATTTTTTTTCTTGCCTTTCTAGTTTGCAGATCCCTGAAGAACTGTACAGGAATATTTACATGCCAGAGCAAAGAGTAAGGAAAGAGGAAAGGAATAAGAACAGAGGGCTCTGGCTCTGGAAAGAACCCGTTTCAGTTCAGACATGCTTAAATTTGAAGCTCACAATCAATATCAAAGTCTTCCTTCAAATGCTTATGCTGAAAACTTTACTGTGAAAAGATCAAACACTAATTCCCTATTAGTATAAGCAGCGTTTTGCTATTACTCATTCTCACTACATAAAGCTTTCAATACGAGATGCCACAGATATGATAAATATCTTTGGCTAGAAATAACTGAAATAACCTATATATTGTTAGCTGAGTTGATTAACACACATTTTATGGGCCAGATTTAATCATTCAACCAATAAGTACTTATTGAGCTACTCTGGCTTTTTAATTTGGAGCTGAACTGCTAAAGGTTTAAATGTTCGAATAAGGATATATAAAAATAGTTAATCCAGGAGAAATTTAGAGGTGAAAGGGAAATCAGGGGTCATCTAGTTCCATAATCTCAGTATATAGATGAAACTGAGGTTCACAGAGGTCCTATTCCCCTGAGTAAATGCTCTGATGTGGGATAGTTCCATACTAGCTGTAGCCAAAGGAATGGTAGCTTCATGCCATCCCACACACAGGTAATTCTTTTGATCCAGAGAGACTTTCCCCTGTGAGTCTCCTGTATGTACATGTGCACACAACTTTCATTGCCTTTTTCTAATCTTTGCATTCTCTCTGCGATTAATTAAAACCCAAACTGAGGTTTTTCTAAAAAAATATGGATTATCTGTTGTATTTGTCAAATTGCATTATGAACTTCATTTTTTGAATTTATAAATTAGATGAATACTTTTGTCAGTTGTTTTGTTTATCTTCTTTATGATTCAGTGTAGTTCAGTTTTTAGTCTTCAGGCAATTATATGAAAAGAATGTTCTTCATTTTCCTGAAAAATTAAAGCATTAAGATCTCCCCACTGGATTATTCAAAATACAAAGAATATGCACGCCCACCTGTCAGTAACCATGAGTCACAATGAAAAAGAATCAATGCTACCTAATTCAGACTGGATTTTCTAATGTATGAGAGCACACAGTTAATAAGTGAAATGGAAAAAACAAAACAAACCCTGGTAAGTATAATTTTAAAATCTGGATATAGAATGCCCTACTGAATAGGCATTTTTGACCGAGCTAGCTTTTTTTTTTTTTAATTTTTTATTTTTTATAAACATATATTTTTATCCCCAGGGGTACAGGTCTGTGAATCACCAGGTTTACACACTTCACAGCACTCACCAAATCACATACCCTCCCCAATGTCCATAATCCCACCCCCTTCTCTCATGAGAAAATTAACAGTGAGTTTTTTTTAAGTTTGCTTTTATAGTGTCCCCTAGTCAAAATAATAAATGTTGATAAGTGAATTAATAAAATTGCATTTTGGTACTGACTTTTTTCCTGAGGGCTCCAATTTCATTCCCAAGCTCCCGAATAGGTAATATATTATAAAGTTAAGAGAGCAAGATGAAATATGGGGAGAAATCCCAAGGAGAATTTTAGGCTGTTGTTTGAAGGTAGGAAACACTGCCACTTACTCCTGGACCTGGTCCTACGTTTTCCCAGAGCACAAGCCAGAGTCAAAGTGGCCTGGTAACAAGCATGTTGCATAGGAAGTCAGGAGACCTAGGTTTTAGTTCAGGGTGTGCTACTTTTTGATTCTGTCACAGGGAAGATGGGTCATTTCACTTCTCCAATTTTCTGTTATGTACAATGCAGGCAGTAGACAAGATACTTTCTGTGGTACTTTTCAGCTCCACAGGATTTGGATCTAAGACTTAAGAAGCACTTAACTACATATTTCCCAATGTGATAAAGGCTATAAGAGAGACACATAGGAAAAAAAAAAAAAAAAGGATCCTTCATCTCAAGGAGCTTATGACCAAGAAGGCAAGCCAGACATATAAAACTATATAAACATAAAATATACACCATAAAACAGTAATATGAACTAACATACAAGTAGAGGCTAAATTGGGTGATTTAGGCTGTAATTATGGGAATAAGACAAAGTGAGAGATTGAGTTACTTTTCGGGAGCAAGGTAAGATCGGAGAGGTAGCACTTATGTGGGTGCAAGTGGGTGTTTATTTGGGGGTAGGTATGTACCTGTTTGTGCACACCCTGCATTAATGTGGTGGAGGATAGGAGATAAAGCACAAGGGGAGAGGAAGGAGCCTGACAGACAGCAGGGTAAAGAGGTAGATTAATAGGACCTAGAATATGGTAAGAAAGAACAGACGAAATAAGACAAATTCATTAATCTTAAATATCAGGGACAGAAGGTGAAGGGTTGGTTAAAAGGGCACATCATTGGGTCAATGAAGTCCCAACACTTAACCACCTTAGTGCCTTTCATTTACAACAAGTGTAAGAATTTCTGAATCAGGGTCTTGATGAATGGGGCAGGGAGAAATGCAGCAGTTCTCACTGGTTATGGGACTCTCTGAATTGAAAGGGGTAAAGATAAATGACAATACCAAAAAATATTATACTGGCTATGTGATAGAGGAAAGATCCTGAGAAATAATTAGGGTCCTTTAAAAAACTGTTTTTCAAGAAGAAAGTATATTTATTGTACAGATAAATGGTACATTATGGGGATTGGACAAAGTAAATAGTATGATGATAGGAAGTTATAGGTCCCTCTTCTAACATACGTTCAACATGGAAGCTCTAACAGCTCTTGCCCTTAGAATTATCCTTAGGTGTACCATATATTGTGTTACTTTAGCTATCAAACCTATAAAACATCAATGAACAATAAATAACAGCATATTAGTCCAAGCCATTAGACAGTGCTCAGAGATGGGCTGCTGAGCTGCTCCTTCTTTCTCAGTTTAGGTTTAAAAAATGGGCAATTTGTGGGGTGCCTGGGTGGCTCAGTGGGTTAAGCCTCTGCCTTCAGGTCAGGTTATGATCTCAGTGTCCTAGGATTGAGTCCCACATTGGAGCGCTCTGCTCAGTGGAGAGTCTGCTTCCCTCTCTCTCTGCCTGCCTCTCTGCCTACTTGTGATCTCTCTGTCAAATAAATAAATAAAATCTTTAAAAAAAAAAAATGGGCAATTTGCCTACATGAAGTTTTGAAAAATACGCAGTATATAGCTAATAATATTTAATATTAAGTATGCCATGTGGTCCATGAACACACAGTTCACACCAAAATAAAACACCTTTTTAAAGAAAACATAATACTTGCTAAAGAGACAAGAAATTATAAAAAACATCTACCCTATCTGGCTATGAATTCCAATAGAATGTGTGGAACCCATAAAGGTTGCTGGTATGTGCTATCATAGTGTTAAAACAGGGACTGCTCTGTTTACTATTACATTTGCAAGTAAATATCACAACTCATTTAAAATATACAAAATCCCAGCTTGGTAACCTTTGCTCAATAGAAAGATAAGAAGAAAATAACAGCCTCATCTATCCAAGCATATTGTGATTCCTTGGCATTTTTGAGTTATAAGACATTCCATGACAGGGATTTTTCTAGATACCAAATCTCACCTCTAAAGCACATCAAAATATTTATAGTTTAACCTTTTTATTTGTATTGGCTTTAAGAACATGTTGATCTGTTCTTTTGATTTAGTGAAATGTACAGGGATCCTGTCTTGCTGATTCAGCCTCTGCATCACAAGCGGCCACTGGGTTGGGACGAAGAGATCGTGTTCCCTGCCATCTGCTGACAGAGCTGTAAGAACCTGAGCACTCTCTTAAACCACTCTGTGCCTCAGTTTCTAAATATGTGAATGGGGAGTTGTTTTCCCAAATCACAAGATGATTCAGTGTGATTAAGGGCACACGTGCTTTTTAAAGAGCAATAATAGTTACCATCATGATTGTTCTTTGCTATGAGATAGTGGCTCCCCCAGGAATAATTGAAGGATATTAGCCATTTTTGTCCATACACTAAATGGTCCCCAAACTGCTGAGCTTTTATGTCTGCTTTCTATAGTCATACAGCTTCCTTCTGTTATTAGCTATCAGTTCATTACAGTGAAGACTTCTCAATGTTGTAGTGTATTTGCTCTCCTTCTAAACTGCTGACTAATTCTGTAAACAGTTGTCTGTATCAGAGCCTAAGGATAAGTCAAATGTCTCTTTCGTGTTTATCTTACGTTGAAGGGCATGAGCTTCCACAAATGTGCCCTTTTTTTGGTCTCAGGTGACTGAATTTGAACTATTTAACTCTACAGGTGTGAAAAGGCAGTGAAGTAGTACATTACTTAGCAGTCATAGTTTGCAAATTTGCTAAGTGAACTAAATACCAAATTCCACATAGGTTTTGTTTGCTTTTTTAAAAAAATGCAAAATGCGAATGTAAACCCATCTGGTCCTACATCTAATCCCATTAATCTGGTGGTTCTGATTTCTGCATAACCCTCCTTTATCATATAAAGCACACCTTTCGATTGTCTTTGGGCACAGAGTTCATAACTATGCCAGCTGATAGATAAACATTTTAAGTTATCAAATGGTGATGTTGCTGAACAACAATTTGGCAGCAGTGCTATTTTTGTTTTACATTTGTGCCTCCTTAAACAAGTTGATTTAACTTCTTAGCCTCAGCTGACATATCTGCAGAATGGAGAACTATACCTTTGCACCTGAGAACTCCAAAGTTCCTTCTCATTCCCCATTCTTTTTACCCTAACACCAAAATTAAATTTTTAATTTTTCTTATTTATTGTACAGTGAATATACTCTCATTACTGAAAAACCATAGACAAACAGGCAAAGAAGAGTCCGATTAATCCTATCCACCTAAATTCAACGATAGTTAACATCTTAAGTATCTATCCTTTTAAATGGTATTATTATTGAAAAAAATGGCAGCATTCCATATACAATATTTTGTAATGTGTTAAATCCATCTGCAGCAATTTGATCTACATCAAACACAGCATTCCATATCAGAGTTCAGCAAACATTTTCTGTAAAGGGTCAGATTATAAGTACCAGCTACATACTCTCTCATGGGTTTTGATTTTTTTCTTTTCTAATCCCTTAAAATGTAAAAACCATTCTTAGCTCTGGTAGTAAAAAAGAAAAAGGTCCTCAGGATGAATTTGGCCAGAGTGTGATCTTTTGCTGATCTCTGTTTGATATAAACATACACATTTCTGTAACATCTTCTTAAAAAAAGCTACATAGTATCCCAGTGTGTAGATATGCCAGAACTTAGCCAGACTCCTAGTCTTTGAAATTGAATTGAGATACCATCTTGATATTATAAACAGCAGTGGAATGAACCTCCCTGGACATACTTATTTGTATACATGACTTACTTCCTCAGGGTAAATGTTTAAAAGCAGAATTTCTGCTCAGAGGTCATTCACTCATTCATTCACTCATGAACGACAGACATAGAATAAGAGCAGCCATAGAAAAAATGTAAGTGAATGGAGGTGTCTGTAGTTTCCCACTCCTATATTATGGTAACTCTACTGAAAGCACCTTTTCATTTTTCATTCACAGTAAGAGGTCTTAAAATATTTTCACATATCCTATTATATGATACTACGTTTTAATAGACCCGTTTTAATTCTTACACTATCATAAATAATTCAATGCCTGTATTAATAACAATCATCCTCAGAATATCAATATGTTACAAAATTAAATACTTTTCTGTTAGAAGAGCTTAAAAAATATTAAACTGAAATAATCTGGGAGGCATTTCCTCTTTAAAATACAACATATAATTACTAACAGGAAACATAATTTATCTTGTCCATTGTGGCCACTCTCACACTACTGGATGCTATTTAAAGATATTACGTGCACACACACACACACACACACACACACACAAACACATACACACACTTCAACACAGTTGAAACTTTCTAAATTATAAACTTTCAGAAAGCAACCTCTTCTATAATTCTGACCTTTAAAAATGTCAATTCATTTATTCAACAAATATTTATTGAGTGCCTATGTAGTACATGCCAAGTTGCACAAGGCACTTGGAATACATAAATAAATGAGACAGCTGTGGTCAGTGACTCATAATAACACTTGTTTTTGAAGTGTAACTCTGGAAAAGTGTCCACAGAGTTGAGTAGTATTTGATGATGCACAGGAAAGGATCAAGTAATAACTTCCACTTCTTCTCCAAAAAGAAAAGGAAGGAGAAAAGAATACTGTGAGTACTGCACAAAATAGCAGACAAATCCTTTCCATCAATCTGAGGATTAAAATCAGTGAAAGTATCAGATATGCAGAAAGACAACTGTATAAAACTATAGAGGAAATTATCATTTAGGTTTTTTAAAGACCTTAAATTCAGCTTTAGCCAAAACAGACTGTGCCCAATAGGATCTATTTATGTATGGCATATATACCATACTTTTCTTCCGTGACTGGTCAAAATCTTGAAGGTTATCATTCATATGGGAATCACCCTTTGTAGCAAAGGACTGAGTAGACCTATTCAGAAGAACTAGGTCTAACAAAAAGACTGAGACAGTAGTACCTTGTGCTTAAAAAATAAAACTCACAAGGGAAGACAAGTACTATGTGATATCATTATATGTGGAATCTATAAAGGCTGAACCCAGAGAAATAGCATACTGGTGGCTTGCCTGGAGGGCAAGGCGGAAAAAAGGGTGTAGAAGATGGGGAGATGTTTGTCAGAGAGTACATACATACTTCCAGTTATCAGATGATTAAGTTCTGACTATCTAATACACAGCATGGTGACTGTAGTTAATAATGGTATATTATATACTTGAAAGCTGCTACAAAAGAGTAGATCTCAAATGTTCTCCCCACAAAAAAGAAATGGTAACTATGTGAGGTGACAGAAGTGCCAACTACCCTACTGTGTTAACTCCTTTCACAATATGTAAATGCAGCAAATCATCATGTCTTAAATCTTACACAATGTTGTAGGTCAATTACATCTCAATAAAGTTGGGTGGGGGGAGGCAGAAAGCATGACTCAGAGTTCTGAGGTAAAGCACAGTGCAGAAAACATGGCATTCAAGATAAAAGAGGAGTAAAATAGAAGTGAGAGAAGACGCCTTGCAATCCTACATCCAGTGTAAGGGCTAGGCAGTAGACCCACAGAATCAAGGTGAAAAAGAGTCAAGCCCTCCTAATATAAAACAAGGAGCCATGGACTAGATATAAACTTGAGATGATCACTGAAAATTTCATCTGCTAACAAAATAGAGTGGAGTGAGAGAGGTGTACTGTAACTTTGGTCCTAATTTTAGTCACTACAAGGCAGTGCTGTTGAAGAAAAATGAGACCCATGGAAAATGGCAACTATCTTTTTTTTTTTTAGGGGTTATAATAGAAAAATAAAAACAAAAATTAAAAAAAATCTTCATTAAATATCAGAATAAGGACAGTAATTTGTGTCACATATTTTTTCTGGGATTATGAGAGGGTTCTTCTATTTGTTTCACTTAACTAGAGTTTTCCCTCATATAAATAAAACCCCATTTGAGATGGGGTTTTGATATGCTCCATTTGATACAATGTTTGTTGGATTTTAGGAAAGGAGCTCCATCAGAATTCCCAAAAGAGGAAATGTTTCCCTCAATATACTTGATGTAGTAAATTAGAACAGGGTTTCCTAAACAATGGTGACAGCCAAATCTGGATATCTATTTTCTTAGCTTTTTTTTTTTTTTAATTTTTTTTTAAGGAATCCTGTTGAGCAAGAGGTTTCATGGTTTGAGGTCAGTGATTCTCAAAGTGTGGACAGATAACAAGTTAGCAGCATCAGCATCACCTGCGGAAGTGCATGAAGTGCAAATGATCAGACTCCCAAAACTACAGAATCAGAAACCCTGGGAGGGGGCACCATAAATCTATATTTAATAAGCCTTCCTGTGGCACTGGATATACATTAGTTTGAGAAGCAATGAATGTAGCAGGACTCAGGTAATTCAGTAAGAATGAGAAATAAATTGATTGGAAACAATACTTTCATCCAAATATTTATATAACACCACAGGTATTACATGGTTTCTGCAGTGAACCAAGTGAAAATCTTTAATAATCTTTAAGTTTAGCAAATTGCACAAGAGGTATGAAGCCATGTGACCCTGAATTCACAGTTTAACAGCCAGCCCTCCATTTGCTGTTCTCCTGAGATATAAGAGCAAATGGGACAGCCAATTCTTAAATGAATGGCAGTCATCACTGCATAATTTCCATCTTACTTGCTTGCCGGCCTGGTTTAGGAGCTTATTTTACTGTTAGTCATGTCTCTAAGTCACTTAATAGCATTAGAATGGAAAGATATGGTCAAATTTATGAGGCTGAGAACAAACCTCCTGTGAGTACTCTATACCACATTGAGAATCTAATTACTGGTTCACAACAGAGCATTTATTAGTTTTCTCTCCCTTCATACAGACTCTGCCGCAAATCAGCACACAATAGTATTCAGTTCTGAAGGGACATTTATATGTAAAGTAGCTCTTGTATCTATTTGTGGTAGTTTACAGGTAAAAGAACCCTGTTTTAGCACAGGACTAATTGTACAAGGTTAAAAACATAAAAGAACCACAATTATCTTCAACAGTAAGAGCTATGCCACTGTTATAGTTCAGGAATAATGTAATTGAGAAACATTTGTAAAATGAGGCATGTCTTATATTAATGGTGGGAAGAAGATTTATGTACAACTTTCTTAAGATACATTTTGGGCTTTTTTTCATTAAAGCTCTTAACAAGGAAATCAGCAGGAAAGAAGAAGAAACCAGTGGATATTTGTAAATATTTCTTGATGTCTGGATTCCTCAGGAAACACGGAAAATTTAAATATGTAAACCTTTAAAAAAATTTCCCGAGGCCTTTCCAAACTCTTTCTACAGGATATACTCAGTTTATCAATGACTGTTTAGAATCCCATACTGGGGGTGGGGAGTGGGTGGTAAAATCAACTTATTGGTTTTGTGCTGGTTGAATAAAATTTTTTACACTTAAAAAAAAATCATAAAGAAGACTTTTCACTAGGGTCGCGCCTGGGTGGATCAGTGGGTTAAGCCTTCGCCTTTGGCTCAGGTCATGATCTCAGGGTCCTGGGATCCAGCCCTGCATTGGGCTCTCTGCTCAGTGGAGAGCCTTCTTCCTTCTCTCCCTCTGTCAGCTGCTCTGCCTACTTGTGATCTCTCTCTCTGTCAAATAAATAAATAAAATCTTAAAAGAAAAAAGACTTTTCACTAGGGAATGCACATGTATTTACATAAAGTAATCACACAACTAATTACAATCACAGGCGACATGCATTTCAGTAAAGTGGACCACAAATCAAATACCTTGAGGCAGCTCCTTTTCTCCCTGAGCTTCCTTCTTCTTCTCCCTTCCCTCCTTTCCTTTCCTTCTTTGCTTTCTTGCCTTCCTCCCTCTGTCCTAAACATCTTCCTCTCTTATAGGTCTTGCAACAAAACACATTTATACCGTGAACTGATAAAATTTCAAGATATAAAGAATATAGAGAGATTTCACTCCAAGTTATCTCTAACGTGCTAACTATATTAAAAGTAAATATTCAGGGACGCCTGGGTGGCTCAGTTGGTTGGACGACTGCCTTCGGCTCAGGTCATGATCCTGGAGTCCCGGGATCGAGTCCCGCGTCGGACTCCCAGCTCCATGGGGAGTCCGCTTCTCTCTCTGACCTTCTCCTCATTCATGCTCTCTCTCACTGTCTCTCTCTCGAGTAAATAAATAAAATCTTTAAAAAAAAAAAAAAAGTAAATATTCATACATAAACCATAAAATCTGAACAACATCCTCTGTTTATATTACTGTCCACACTGGGATGATGACCTCCATGAAAACATAATCATTTAGTGAGAACATCCAAGTTCAGGGATGCCAGGAATGAGGATGTTGTTCAGATTTTATGGTTTATGTATGAATATTTACTTTTTTTTTTTTTTTAAAGTTAAAAACTGGAATACACTGAATGCTATATAAGCATCAGTGTATTCCAGTGACTTTTCTGCATGTCTACATCTAAGTCACTTAATATTTTAACCAAGCTTCTGAGGTGGGAAAGGTTATCATCCCTCATTATGTTCACAGAAAGCCAAAAAAAGGGAAAGCTGCAATTTGAATGACTAAGCCTGGCACTAGAGTTCATGGTCTTGACCATCGTTACTCCATGCTTCTGAAACCAAGTTTCAGAACAACTCTCAACAAAAGTATATACATGTGTTGTAAGAAAGAATTAATGAAAGGATGGCTTAGTGTTCTCTGTACAATATATGTTAATCACAGCACATGCTACTAAGTATACAGTTGCTTATGACTTGAGAATTTACTATCATACCTAAAAATGGCAAATAAAAAATTGTTTCAGGTTATTTGGGTGATCTTTTTTATCAAGTAAAAAGATGAATGCCATTTATCAAAATATCTCTTCAGCACTTTAAGACATGTAGAATATTTACATATACTTTATATTTCAATTTCATTTGTTTTATAATATCTGAAATATAATCTACAATTTATATGTGTCAAGCTAACTCAAATATATTAAACATTCTTTTAGAGAGAGAAAGAGACGCAAAATAGATTCCAAGATTCAAGATTGATTCCACCAAGCTTGACTATCCTTCTGGGCAATCTTTTTTGTTATTAATTTATTTAAAAACTTAAATTCTAAAAATACAAAGAAATAGAGAACCCCCCCCAACACACATACAAAATGTACATAGCCTAGTGTAACATCATAAGACACACATCCTAGTAATTACCATCCAAGTCAAGATGAATCAAGAAGGATTTTGCTAGCCCCACAAGAGGCTCTCTTTATGTTCCATTTCAGCCACAGCTCCTTCCTTCTCCCCAAAAATAACCACATCCTGGTTCTTTCCTACTTCTTTATCAACCAACTGTTCATCCTTAGACTTAAAAAACAAAACAAAACAAAACAAAAAACAAGCAAACAAAAAAACTACACCTTTTAAGCCTCTTCTATTTTTATTTATTTTGAAAGATTTATTTATTTTTTGGAGAGAGAGCACATGCACGTATGTGTGAGAGAGAACGAGGGGTGGTACCAAGGGAGAGGGAGAGAGAGAATCCTCAAGCGGACACCTCAATGAGCATGGAGCCTGACATGGGGCTCAACTCCAGGATCCCATGACCTGAGTCAAAATCCAGAGCCAGCAGCCCAACCAACTGAGCCACTCAGGTGTCCTTTACACCTTATACCTCTTTTAAACCATAGACTCTCCCTTTTCATCTTTCTTTTCCTTCTAATTTATCTGGACAAATTTCAGTTATTTGAACAACAGGAATCACATTATGCTCATGCCTGTGTAGTGTAGTTCAACACACTGTTTTCTCTGTATTCTTGACAGATTGGAGGCTGGATCCAGAGACTTGATCCCTTTGGCAAGACTCAAGGTGATATATTCTTTTATCAGGAAGTACATACGTGGTTAGCCCTCCTTTTGAGAAATTAGCAACTGTTGATGATAATGGCCTAGATCCATTAATTCCTCAGAGGTTGTAAACATTGATTTTCTACTTTGATTGTTTTACTTTCATTTATGAACAGAAATAATTTTATTAAGAGATGCTTTGCTTATCTACTACTTGGTTACCAGTGATACAGTTCATACAGAAAGGGCAAGATAAATGCTTTCTTTTCCCTTATCAGTTTTCAAGGTCGTAAGTTCCCCGTTACTGTTTTGAAGGTGAAGAACCATTTTTGCTTTGTAATATTATTATGAACTTATCTATTTAAACTTACATAATGGGTTTTAATCTGTTACATTTATAATTTTTACTAAACAAAATTCTCATATTTGCCAGTGGAAGCCTCTTTTAAGTTGGCTCTTGAGTCCTTTTGACATTATTGTAGTAGTTTTTGTTATCTTGTTTAATGAAATGTTTCAAACTAGTCTTGCACATTTTCTATTTTAGCCATTTCTGCAAGAAGCCTTAGTTAGCAAGAAGGAGGAACTTAAGACCCAGTCTGGGCGCTCAAGACCACTGAAGTCATCATTGTTTCTAGGCTTCTTCAGGTCTTAAAAAATGTGTTTAAACAGGTACACACATACACCCATGTAAATGCATATTTATATATTTTAAGACAAAATATCTCCTAAGTTCATACTAATATTTCCAATTAAAATTCATAATTACAATGTTTCTCCTTTTAACACTTTTATCATACAATCCGGCTATTTAAAGTGTATGTTTCAGTGGTTTTAGTATTGTCACACTAAATTGATTCAACACAATAAATTTTGGAAGATTTTTATCACCCCTAATAAAGAAACACCATATCCATTAGCAGTCACTCCCCATTTCCCCCCAACCTTTTCAGTCCTAGGCAAATTCGAATCCACTTTCTATCTCTATAGATTTGTCTATTTAGGACATTTCATAAAAATGGAAACATACTATCTGTTATTTTGGTTTACTCAAGCTTATTCTACAGTAGAGTCACCAGGAAGGGCTCCTGAAGGCAATATTGTCTTATTTCTTGCATGCTGATAAGTTTGCCTGTACCTTCTGCATCTGAAAGTCAATTTTACAAAATATAAAATCCTTCTGTCTCATTTTTGCTACAGCAGCCCGAATTCACCTTGACTTTGGCATTCAAATACGATATCTTTTTATAATGGAAAGCAATCAGCATTTGGATATTGGGTAAGGAAGGAGTTAAGATGTAACTACTCTGTAGGAATCAGTGCATGTTCCTAATTTGCCTCTGTGTCTACAGCAGTTCATTGTTTCCTTTGCAGCTTCTCTGCTTTTTAGCATTTCTCTTGCACAGAACACAAGGTTTTGCCAGGGCATGAAGATGTCCAACTTTCCTACTTTTTTCATTCCCAGTGATTTACATATCCAGACAGCCTAAGCACTGGGTAACAGAAAGCATAAATACATTACACCAGAAGCAGTCATTGTGTTTACACTCAAAAATGAGTTAAGAAGATCTGAGACATGGGGAGAAAACTCCCACCATGCCCCTCTTTGAATTTACAACATTCTGTAAACTTGAAAATTAATGTATCATTGTTCTGGAACACTGGATTTAGAGGATGCTTAAAAGACAATACCCATTTATTTTAAATCAATGAAAAAAATCTGAAAGTGATAAAAGGGCTTGCTTGAGGTAAAGTCAACATCCAAGGATTTCAGATTCCAAAAACAATGTTCTTTCCACTTCTTAAGAGCTATTTCTTAAGTTTATTAGATGGACAACTTTAGTACAATGAATATTTCAAGTAGCCAATTTACAAATTGTTTATCTAAAGGCTCAAAATCTGGCAATTTTCCTGACAAATATAATTTTAAGTAGAGAGAGGCAAATGACCACTACAGAAATCTTACTTCCATTACAGGATCTCAGACATGTAGACAGCCCATGGCTGGAAGGAAAGGCAGAGTTTTCAGGTGAGGAGAGAGCCAACTGAGAAAAGACATTGTTGGCTTTTTATCACATCTATAGATACTTCAAGCATTTTTTAAAAAAAATTATATCAAAAATATATAAATTTCCAATACTTGTATTGCCCATGATGAAGCTCTATTGATTCATGTCATATAGTCATATAATCACAATAGTTTTGGATTTTAAAAAACAAAGCAAACTAGTTTAAGTTTTAAAAATACAGTTGCTAATTACCTTGGGTTTCCATTATAAAGTGATTCTAAAGTTTGAATTGAGAAACCTCAAGCGTGTCTGGTGGACTGTACGCTCTCCTCTTTAGTCACCTCCTTTATCTCTCAGACAAGGTTTTCTTTTTTCCCTGGCCATTACTGAACAGCCTTTCTCTTTCTTCTCCCTCAAACAAGTATGCATGGCTTTTGAAGTTTCTTAAGGGATATTTACTGCTATAACGACAGGAGAAAGGCTCTCTGCTATGTCTTCCCTAATACTTTTCAATTAGACTCTGGAGAAAAAAACAAAGTCACAGATTGTGCCAAGTGCCTCAGTGTTCCTAGATTTCCATGTCAGTAATGAACATAAACTCTACTAATGAATTCATACGCTTAACAAAATTAATTCTGTTGTTTTGCCTTGTAGATGGTGATGATGGAAAATGCAGAGATCTTCTATATTCACACACACACACACACACACACATTAGAATATGGAATGGTCTACACACTATTTTGTATCACACATTAGGTTGGTGTGTGTGTGTGCGCACATGCATGAGTTTATGTATAACAAAAAGTCTTGGTACTATAATTAGCTCGTCTTTTTATACTGCTTTGGTAATTCAAAGACTAGGGAGTTGGATCTGAGACTGCGTAAGAGTTTATGACCAATCTGTCTACTTAAGCTTTGTGTCACCTTTATCTCTGTGTGAACTGAGGATAATATTAACATCGAATAGATGTTGTTGTAAATAAACCACCACCTGAAATGAAAATCTATAAATTGACTATAAAGAGGGAAATTCAATTATCACTGAGTAAAGCCATTTTCTTTATGAAACAGATGTCAGAAATGGAAAAAAGGTGACTTTCAAGATTCTACAGGCTGGATTCTTGTGAGAAAAGTTAAAAAAAAAATTAAATCTAAAGAGACTAGAATAACTGAATCCTGAGCAAGTTTAGTGGCAGAAATTTGGTAAGGATTTTATTTCCCCAAGTCTACTGTAATTTTTAATATTTTTCTGATCATAAGATTATCACTAACCAGTTCATCATAGAAAATCTGGTAAGTATCGAAAAACAAAAGGGCCGAGGAAAGATCATATACCAGTCAGAAGCAAATATTACTTATATTTAAGAAGTTTCTTATGTAATTAGTCTCTGTTCTCCATAGCTGAAATTATATCATACGTGAAATTTCATATTTTGCTTTATTTATGGTATCAATAATTGCCCACGCCATTAAATAAATGAGCAAGAATAAATTTTGTTTTGTTTTAAAGATTTTATTTATTTATTTGACAGACAGAGATCACAAGTAGGCAGAGAGGCAGGCAGAGAGAGATAGGAGGAAGCAGGCTACCCGCTGAGCAGAGAGCCCGATGCGGAACTCAATCCCACGACCCTGAGATCATGACCTGAGCCGAAGGCAGCAGCTTAACCCACTGAGCCACCCAGGCACCCCGAGCAAGAATAAATTTTAATGGCTACACAGTATGCAATCATGTGGGCATTTCACGATCTGTTCCATCATTCTCTTCCTATTGGGTATTTGAGATGTCTCCTATTTAATGAGTACTTAAAATACATCCATTAACTGCTTTAGACATAATAAGATTATATTTTGGATTATTTCCTTTGCATAGATTCCCCAATGTGGAATAACTGAAGCTAAATAAATATTTTTATTAAGGATCTTCTTATATGCATACACTTGATACCTTTTCAGAGCAATTATATTGAATTACATTCCCTTCAGCAATGCCTGAGTGAATTTTTGCCCTACTCTCACCAAACTGGGTATTAACATAGTTTTTAGTTTCTGCTAATTCGATAGAAAAAGGGGAGGGGGCAGGGGAGTTGAAGTGTTGGTATTTTACTTTGAGTATCTATAGAGTAAATTATTATTCCATGTCTGTGTGAACATGGAAGAAAGTACTGAAGTCAAACCAATGGAAAGTGCCAACAACACCAAGCACTGGTGAAATGGGTCTGGCAACTCTTGAAAGTGTGAGAAATGCTCATTTATCTGCATACCAACTAAATCTTAAGGTGGCACCCTGAAATTCCACAATGGATAGACCCCCAGGAAAAACCCCTAGTGGAATGGTCACTGGATATAATCTCAGTTAAATCTTAGGGGCCCCAGTTTTGAGTCTTGTCTTTTGACAACAGTTAACAAAATTAAAGGAAAACATTCTACTAAATGCTGGTTCACTATAAATCTTTAATGATTATAATAAGTAGATATTTTAATCACTTTTTTGCAGGTTCCTTTATGATATATGACAATAAATCTGAGTTTTTCTTTCTTTCTTTCTTTGTTTAGTGGATACAACAGAAAAAGCAAATAGGCAACAGGACTCCAAATTTTTATTCATAGTCAGGAGAAATTTATTAAAGTGCTATCAACATATGGTATATTCATGAGCTCTTTTAAAATCCTTTTTGGAGTTCTCTAATTACATAAAAGCTTTCCAATTGTATTGGTAAACCTTCACAATTTATGTCTGTTAATAAAGCCAAAATATTTTAGTTTCATTTGAAATAAGGTACTTTCTCCTTCTTATCAGAAAATATGATTTAAAAATTGAAAATATGATTCCTTTTTATAAATTATGTATATTATTCAGTGCTCTCAAATACTGCCATCCTCAATATACGTCTTAGTTATAAAGGAAAAGTTGAATGCATACCTTATAACCATTACAATGTCACACTGAAATAGATATATATTTTATCAACATTTTGAACTATATCTGATACTAATTCAGAGTAAAAAGAGATTGTTGCTAAAAAATTACATCGATGTCTTTTATATATAGCAAGGTTTTTGCTTCATGTAGTCACTAGACAATGAGAGGCATTTTATTCTACTGATAAAGAAGGTAAGGGAATGAAAACATAAGAGAAGGAAAACAAGAATGCAACTAAAGAACTATTTGGAAAAAAATCAAGAACTTTGTCTCTGGTTTTGGAAAATGACATGAATGCAATGAATAAATCTTTTCAAATACAACTTGAATAAAAATCTGCTATAATCTTACAAAGGTTATGAATGTATCACGTATCACACAATGTGGCTTTCATACCTTAATTATTTTTTGTTGTTCAGGAAGTGAAAGATTTCACAAGTTATAGAAGATTGCTGCTGGCTCATTTTATGAAGTTTAGATGTCGAAAAGATGAAGTGAGTAAGAGAAGAAGATTGTGGTATGAACTCTGGTAACTCTGGTTTTGGGAATACTATGTGGGCAGGGTCATGAAGCAGACAGAGCAGGATCTAATCCCAGTTCTATCACCGCCTGTGCGACTCAGGAATCAGGTGCTCAGAGCCTCACTGCTACAACATGGAGATTTTGCATTTCTCCAGTACTGATAATGGCCCATGATAAACCCTTAAAAAACAGTCTTATTACCACCATTATCACCACTACCACCATCCTCCTCCTCTTCTTCTGCATCCCCAAGTTAATAGAAAAAGCTATCATAAATTCAACTCTCAAGTTCCTCTGGAATGTTCTTTTCTCTAAATCTTCAGTAGTGTCACTTAGGTCCTGGCTCCAATTCAACCTAAAGTAGACCTCATCTTCCTACCCCTCTATCAATGTTTATCCCACAGTTGTTTTGGATTTTCTAAATAGCATTTATTGCTATCTAAAATCACCCCGTAAACTAATTTGTCATATTATCTTACTAGCATGTACATTTCCAGAGAGCTGGGATTTTGTTGAATTTGCTCATTGCTGAATCCTTCAGAGACAAGAACATGGACTGGCACATAATAGATGCTCAAAATAACCACATATGGCACATAATATTTGCTGAATAAAGATGTGAGTCATAAGTAACTAAATGTGTTAGTAGTTGTGTGCCTGATGAAATGACAGAGCTTTAAGATCCATTATAACTCTGGGTTAGTATTCTTCCAAAACTAGTCATAAAGCATTACATAGTCATAAAGATTAGAGAGCAGAAACTCAACATAAATGCTACAGTTGTTATCTGGATTAGCAGTTAAGTCTAAATTGAGTAATAAGTGTACTTTCTAGTCGACCAGAAGTCTGTGAGAGAAGGCTAAAGTCAGAAGCCCCTATTTGATAGCTAACATACCTTGTTAGCCATAAACACTGAGACAAAGAAGTTAACAGTGATTTATAAATTAGAACTATGGCTATTATGACATCAAGAACTTAAAAAAAATTATTAAAATAAGGTAAACAAGTAAATGTCTCAACCACATGGAATTTAAGAGAAAATCGTGACCATCTATTCTGCTTATCTGGTCTAACCCTGACCATCTACCTAATGGCAAGGATGAAAAACAGAACAAAAGTGCTTAGAATAATGAGCTGTGAAAAAATTCTTGTCTTCTATGCCTATACCATTAAAACTCTTGGATTTCCTCATTTTGCAGGACCCTGGAATTAATCGGCATTTGTACTGCTTTAGAGGAATTGGATACCTCAAATTAAAGTAACGCTCAATTAAGTCAAAAACAAACATTATCCTCAAGTATTTTACTAACACTTCAACTAAGTATACTTTAACTAAGTATACTTTAACTAATACTTTAACTAAGCTTCAGACAATTTAACCAGTTAATTTTCTACCCATCATTCACCTGCTGTTCTTCATACTGTTTCATACTCGTAGTCTGTAATTTCAGTAAGATTTTTGCCAATACCTCCAAACCCATGCATTTCTTTATCTCTGTCACATCTGGCTACAAAACCCAACTAAAACCGATCACCTACCTTCTCCATATTTGCATATGAACTGCTGAGCAATAGACACCTGATACCTCCACGAATTCATGGTCCCCAACCTAAACACCATCCAGAAACTCTACCAGGTTTCTGTAGTCAACCCTCTCTAGAATGACAATTCTATTTTACACACACTCATCTCCACGTCTGTCCTCTCTCCAAGTCTAGGCAGATGTCCTCTCCTATTTCTTCATATAGCTAACAGGGCCCGCCAGATGATAATTATCTCACATCCCCACCACTTGATCTACTGATTCGGCGGTTTTCTCCTCTACTCTCATTCTGCAGTGAAGGAAGGACCCCTTCCTGAGCCACCTGTCGTCTGAATCCCATCTTCCTCCACCTTCTTAAAGACCTTCCCCTCTTCAATCAAAACCAATTTTGATTCTGTGCAATTACTCTATCAAAAGTATTCTTGGTAAAGTCACTTATGACCTCTACATTATAATGTCCCAAAGATATTTTTCTCTCCTTATAACAGCTTCCCCTAGCAGAAGCCTTTGGAACAGCTGAATGCTTCTTCATTTTTCAAAATACTATTTTCTTTTGGTTAATCACATTCTATTGGTTTTCCTCCTACTTCCAGGATCACCACATCTCAGTCTCTTTTTCTAGTCCCTTCTTCTCACTAACGTTTACATGTTAAGGTCCTCTTTTCTCAAGTCTGGTATATACTCTGGGCAAGCCCATTCCCTTCTATTCTTTCAGTTGTCCTTTAGCTGTAGATGACTCATGAGTTCAGGCTAGAGCCTGACATCCCTAATGTCTAGCTGTTACTTGGTATCTTGTAGCTAGAATGCCTGAGTTTGAAGCCCAGCTCTGCTACTTTGCATGCCTTTGGGCAAGTTGCTTAATAATCTGCTCTGTTTCTTGCTCCATAAAATAAGGATAAAAATACTTTTTCTTATTTTATAGGGTTGTTGTGAAACCTAAATGAATTAATATTTGTCAGCAGAGACTGTCTTTCTTTTGTTTGGTTCTGCACCACCAAGTGCAGTGCCTCAAAGCAGGTATTCCATAAACATCTGCTGATTCACTAAATAAGTGAACTTACCAGATGGCAAATTATCACAATTCTGAGGAATTTTCTACTAGCCCTATTACATTTTAAATTCCTTGCTATAGCTACCTCTTGGTACCCTTCTAAAGGACACCACAAGTAAAAGAAAAAGAACACACAGGAATATTCCTGGAAAAACATAACTTGTTTAAAACACACACACACACACACACACACACACACACACACACACACACACACACACACA